>NW_005434664.1:0-228597 GCF_000315625.1 Guillardia theta CCMP2712
GTGTTGCCGCCGTTGCACAGCCCCTCCATCTCCTTCCTCGTGAAGCGACCAGATGCCGCCGTCGACTTGATGATGATCTTGATCTCCTTGCCGTCCTTGCCGCCTGCCTTCTTCTGCAGTCTTGATGCCTTCTTCAACTTATTTCTGGACACAAAGCGATCGGCTGTCAACTCGACTGCGAGCGCCTCTCTGATCTTCGGGTCCTCGCTGAACAGAGTCAGGTGTACTCCCTCCATCGCTTCGCTCTCTCGGAAAGCTCGAAATGCTGTATCATTCGCCTCTGGGCAGCTCGAGGAGACGATCCACTCCACCTCCCTCTGTCTCCAGATGACGTTGGCCCCTACAGCGACGAAGCCTTTCTGACCTAAGCCTTTGTGGACTTGCTGGCCTGGCGCCCCAGCGACCAGCATGCCTGCCAGCGGCTGGAGTTGGACCGCTGCAAGGGACTGGCGCAGCAGCTGATAGCGATAGACGGCAGCTATCTCAGCCGTTGTCATGCCGCCCAAGGTTAGCAGGTGAGTCAGCTCTGCCAAGCTGCCCCCTTTGCCCCAGGGTCCTCTCTTGGCTCGAATCTTGAAAGATCGATCGTGCACGATGCTCACATGTACAGCTGTGAACTTGCGACCATCGATCGCGAAGTCCTCTCTTCCCTGCCAGAGCTTCTCCGCTTGTGCATTGCGGAGGAAGGAAACAGTCACCGGGATCTCCTCAGCACTCGCTATCTCGGGTCTATACGGAGCCTTCCACATGATTGCTTTACTCTCTTGCACTGAGTCTACGATCAGTCCGATCTCTTCAAATTTCTTCTTCAGCTTTTCTTCATGGTTGACATACACCGAGGAGATGCCCAGGAGAGTCATGGAGATGAAGGAAGTCACCTCGTTGCCTGCTGAGGCGGTGTATGTCTCGACCTTCTCCTTCTTGGCTTCTTCAATCTGCTGCATAAACCACTCTCTGGATGCGTCACTCCATCCAGTCATCGCTTCTTGCAGAAGCTCACGTCGTGCCTGCTGACATGTCGAGCGGATGGCTTCTGCGATAGCGTCGGGGGTGCATCCCTCCACAGCCTTGCAAGCCTGGGCTGTCCTGCTGTTCGGATAACGCTTCGCGAAGCTCTTCACCCTCTCGACGAGATCAGCTTCGAGGACAGAGGCATCCACAAGTCCGCTCTGCGTGTATTGGCATGATCTCCGATACAGCAGGTTGCGAACATTTTCATCATACTGAAGAACCATACTTAGAAAGCTATTTGAAGTATACAAACCTCTCGCTTGCAGCTTCCTTGGCGCCCTGGCGGCTTCCCCTACACCTGGCAAGGGGCCATGCTCCTAAACCCTAAACCCTAAACCCTAAACCCTAAACCCTAAACCCTATTATTATTATTATGTGAGTTTATTAGAATGCTAGAATGTTGCTCGGCCTCGTTGTGGGCTTGTGCAATTGGATCCTAGTCTAAAGAGGCGCGCGAGCACTGGGAGTACACGGCCTACAATGCGAACCCTGCTTCTGAGGCGTCTTTCTACTTTCTACTTCTGCTGTCTTCTCTTGGCTTCCTCAGCCTCAGTCAGGAGAGTTGCCTCTCCTCACCTTGGCCTTCGGTCGCCACCTACTCTACCTCCATTCAGCTTCCTCAGCCTCAGTCAGGAGAGTTGCCTCTCCTCACCTTGGCCTTCGGTCGCCACCTACTCGTCCTCCATTCAGCTTCCTCAGCCTCAGTCAGGAGAGTTGCCTCTCCTCACCTTGGCCTTCGGTCGCCTCCTTCCTTCTCTCCTTACCTTGGGCTCAGCTCAAGCTCGGTACGGGCTCGCCCCGTCTTCTTCCTCGGCGCCCTCGCCTTGCTCTTCCTCCATGTCTTCCTCTTCTTCGTCATCTTCCCTCATCTCCACTCGCAGTCGGTCCTTCTTGTCCACCTTCAGCGAGCAGGCCAGCACATGCATCTCTGCGAATTTACTCAGTGCTATGAACAGGAAGCTAAGAGATCGACGCTCTATGTCGTCGCTCTCCGCCTCCTGCTCAAGCTCAGCAGCTGCCGTTGCCCGTGGCGAGAACGCGCTGCCCCTCCTTGCCTTCTTGCTCTCTCCTTGCACGCGAGTCCAGCGCTTGCTCTGCAGCCACTTCCCCAGCTTCTCCTTGAGAACGTTGCGCCCAACTCCCTGCTCCTCTGGCATCTTCGCCCACTCTCCCAGCGCCATGAACTCCAGGCTCCCCGGAGAGTAGAAGGTGTCGTGGAGGTTGCCGACGGCCTTGTCCAGGACCAGCTTGATCGGCTCGCTCGTCCCTGCCTCGTTCAAAGAAGCTGCATCTTCGATGACTGCTGACAGCTCGCTGACGAGCTGCATGTCCTCTTGGCTTGACGGAGATGCTGCCTCCATTGTGATCCTCTCCAGGTCTGTAAACTCCAGCCACTCTC
Organism: Guillardia theta CCMP2712; assembly: GCF_000315625.1. Classification (NCBI taxonomy): domain Eukaryota; class Cryptophyceae; order Pyrenomonadales; family Geminigeraceae; genus Guillardia; species Guillardia theta. The sequence continues at coordinate 2,411 of NW_005434664.1, forward strand.
CCTCGCTCTCCTCCTGTCGCTGCGCTGCGTCGCTGGTGCCCCGCTGACCAGCCGCCTCAGAGTCAGGCTCCTTGTCGAAGCCGACTGCTTCGAGCTTGGTTGCTGCGCCTTCGAGATAGAAGGGCAGCTCCTTCATCATGCGTCGAGCATCCTCCGTGGAGCCGAGGAGGATGCATAGCTTGGACCCGTTCCAGGACTTGGTGTTCAAATCCTCCTCCATGTCGATGCCTTCAACGTTGATCTCGAGCCTGTTAGCGATCTCCAACAAGACTCTCTTGACTCTTGCGATGGACGTGTTGCCGCCGTTGCACAGCCCCTCCATCTCCTTCCTCGTGAAGCGACCAGTTGCCGCCGTCGACTTGATGATGATCTTGATCTCCTTGCCGTCCTTGCCGCCTGCCTTCTTCTGCATCCTTGATGCCTTCTTCAACTTATTTCTGGACACAAAGCGATCGGCTGTCAACTCGACTGCGAGCGCCTCTCTGATCTTCGGGTCCTCGCTGAACAGAGTCAGGTGTACTCCCTCCATCGCTTCGCTCTCTCGGAAAGCTCGAAATGCTGTATCATTCGCCTCTGGGCAGCTCGAGGAGACGATCCACTCCACCTCCCTCTGTCTCCAGATGACGTTGGCCCCTACAGCGATGAAGCCTTTCTGACCTAAGCCTTTGTGGACTTGCTGGCCTGGCGCCCCAGCGACCAGCATGCCTGCCAGCGGCTGGAGTTGGACCGCTGCAAGGGACTGGCGCAGCAGCTGATAGCGATAGACGGCAGCTATCTCAGCCGTTGTCATGCCGCCCAAGGTTAGCAGGTGAGTCAGCTCTGCCAAGCTGCCCCCTTTGCCCCAGGGTCCTCTCTTGGCTCGAATCTTGAAAGATCTATCGTGCACGATGCTCACATGTACAGCTGTGAACTTGCGACCATCGATCGCGAAGTCCTCTCTTCCCTGCCAGAGCTTCTCCGCTTGTGCATTGCGGAGGAAGGAAACAGTCACCGGGATCTCCTCAGCACTCGCTATCTCGGGTCTATACGGAGCCTTCCACATGATTGCTTTACTCTCTTGCACTGAGTCTACGATCAGTCCGATCTCTTCAAATTTCTTCTTCAGCTTTTCTTCATGGTTGACATACACCGAGGAGATGCCCAGGAGAGTCATGGAGATGAAGGAAGTCACCTCGTTGCCTGCTGAGGCGGTGTATGTCTCGACCTTCTCCTTCTTGGCTTCCTCAATCTGCTGCATAAACCACTCTCTGGATGCGTCACTCCATCCAGTCATCGCTTCTTGCAGAAGCTCACGTCGTGCCTGCTGACATGTCGAGCGGATGGCTTCTGCGATAGCGTCGGGGGTGCATCCCTCCACAGCCTTGCAAGCCTGGGCTGTCCTGCTGTTCGGATAACGCTTCGCGAAGCTCTTCACCCTCTCGACGAGATCAGCTTCGAGGACAGAGGCATCCACAAGTCCGCTCTGCGTGTATTGGCATGATCTCCGATACAGCAGGTTGCGAACATTTTCATCATACTGAAGAACCATACTTAGAAAGCTATTTGAAGTATACAAACCTCTCGCTTGCAGCTTCCTTGGCGCCCTGGCGGCTTCCCCTACACCTGGCAAGGGGCCATGCTCCTAAACCCTAAACCCTAAACCCTAAACCCTAAACCCTAAACCCTAAACCCTAAACCCTAAACCCTAAGACGGCAGCTTCCTTCGGTCCCCTTGCGCTCTCCCTATGCGCCGCAGAGCAGCATGCTTCTACTAACGGAACGGCGCCTGCCTGAAATAACGGCGCTTGTACTAACGGGCCAGTGCCTGTACGAACGGGCCGGTAAACTTGAAACCCTAAACCCTACCCTAAACCCTAAACGGTTATATTCTTTGAGAAAGTAACGATCAGTGTTAAAGATGCGCCTGCTGTTGTCTTTGCCTGCCGGGTCGGGGTGCATTATGGCAAGCGGGAACAAGCAGGCTAACAAGGAGGAGCGGCTGTTTAGCTTCGCTGCTTGTGGTTGGCTAAAGATATACTTATGTAAGTTAAGAGGATGGGTGAGGTGGCAGACTTTTGGGTGAAGGAGGGCTAGCACGCCAACACTAACTGTGTTTGCTGACAAGGATTGCATCGTGCAAAGCAATCACGAATTTTCTTGCTTACGAAGTGATAAGATTCCTCAACAGTTGGTGTCGCAAAAGCTCTCCAAGAGACTGGAATGGCTAATAATGCAAAATTCGTTGGTTCATCGGCAGGTTTGAGTTCAACTGTGCTTTGCTAAGTTCTGAACTCATTTCAGGTTCCTTGGTGGGTTTAGCACTTGCGTTAGATTTGGACTTCGAAGAAATCAAGGAATTCCAGCTTAACTGCGTAAAACGGACGCATGGCAGTATCAGAGGAGCGCTGAGGCTCAAGGCATACTTGGACGAGATCATGGACCAGATGCTCCCTGAAGGAGCTTGCGATCAGATTAACGACAGGTCATCTCCTGATATTCTATTGAGTGATTTACCCCAACGCTCTTGACCTATCAGGCTTGAAATTTCAATTTCCACATTGCCATATTGCCGGAACAAGCGGCTTAATCACTTCAGGGACAATGAATTTTTGCGGCAAAGCGTGCATGCAAGTTGCTGGTTGCTTCTTGTTGCGTTGCAGTTTCCAGAATGTTTCTAAGTGCACCACTAGTATGGCTCCCCTCTGTGGAATGCCTTTTGTGCATGATGGAGATTTAGTTTATGATGGAGCAGTTAGTGACTGGTACTTACTCCTCGTTTACACAGTTCCTAACGACATCGGATTGTCAGGTTTCACAATGGATTATTCACTGCACCAAAGGGTCATCAAAGTTCGAAAAAGAAAGAGATCAGCGTGACACCCTTTTGGTTTTCTCGAGCTGACATAAAACCCTCACAGGTCATTGCTTCCTTCCAGAGTCAAACCTGACTTTTTTTTGCAGTATATTCCACTATGGTGGGCGTTGTATCCTCCACGAGTCGAAGATTTTGAATGGGTTAGTCTTCTTTGAATGTACATTTATTTCCCTCCTTTGCTGCATTTTGGCTGCTGTAAATGTCTATGTTAGATTCGAAACGCAGGTGTATCATTTGGGATGTCATGATGGAAAAGTATGGAGCATGCAACAACAAGAGAGTTTGGATGGACAAATAACAAGCGACATATTGCTGCATAAATTTGCTGCAACAGATGGAAAACCAAAAGGTGCATTTACACGATCATTTGGTTATCGATCAATTTTGAGGCTAGTTCCCTCGTCTGCATTTGATATGGTACGGTTTGCAGTTTGTTTCATTTGCAGCTGACTACAACCGCAAGTTGTTGTGGTTGATAATCCTCATTGTTGTGAAACCGTGCGCAATTTGGATCATGTATATGGAGCTGTTCTTAAGATGTCTCTTGCATCCAGACGAGAACAAGAGAAAGCGGTGAAATAATCTGCTTGGCTCCATGAACAAAATCTGATTCGCTTTCACAAACACAGATCTAGAGTTTGCGCATCAAGGCTGCGATTGCCGTTCGATGTTCTCACCTGCCAGAGGTACATTTCGACGCTTCTACGAACTCTCATTTACATATCCGTAGCAGGTTTAGGAAGCAAGTACTGGCATCTTGTTTCAAAATCAGTTTTCACCCTACTTTCAGGAAAGCGATGGTCAAAACAAAGTTGTGGTAGCTAAGAAAGAGCTGTTTGAGCAGGTAAGCATTCTGGTTCTCTAGATTTAGGAGATCGCTCTCTAAAACTATTTTCAGTCATTCGTATTCAGAGTTTGTATCCACTTCCTGGAAGATAAAGATCAAAGCAACGCTTTCTTCAAGTGAGAAATGTTGGCGCGGATGTGATTGTGAACGAATTTGTAGAATACATGAAGTAGGGAATTGGAAATGAAAAACGGACGCCATGTTTTACTACCAGAAGGGTATGATGAAAACTTTACAGGGCAGGAAATAGCATCTTCCAGTCATCCGCTAAAAACAGTAATACCAAAGCAAATTTGCAAGTTCTACAAGGGGATCTTCACTGAAGGAATGGTCCATGAGTAAGAGCAGTAATGCACTTGATGCGGTTGCTACGTGAGGAGTTACCAAGCAAATCTCAATTTTGATTTCAACTGACCTGATGTAGTCAAACTGCTCAGTGCAATAATCAATACGCTTGAGATTCTTGTAGATGTTCGGCCATGTCATGAACGATGCACCAGTAGGAGGGACATATGTTGGTGGAGGTTTCTGTACAAGGTTCAGGTCAGATAAAACCGAGGTCATGGATTGACAGGAAAACATCGGAACGTACCGGCACACCATTCATCAGGGATGATGACGAATGATAGCGCTCAGCAGCAGCGCTGTCATCGCTCAATTTCTGTTGCATCAAAAGCTCAAACATCTGCAGAAGGGAGAGTCAAATCGAGTGTAAGATCATCAGTAGCAATCAACAATGTGCAAGTTCTCCATGAGAACTACAAGTGCCATCAAATGAACTTGCGGTAAGATTCACGCAAGCCGACAGAAACTCATTATAATTGACAATCAACTGTATTCCGTGCGACTGTTGGTGATCATGGTCTTCCCCTCTTGTCCCTTTCCTCATCACTTCTTTGTGCAGTACTTCTTTCTCGAATCGTGAAACCATTCTACCGCTCCACTCCTCCGCCGTGATGTCTTTCGCACCCGAAATAGATTCACCAGACGTCAAAAAAAGAATTGATTACGATAGTACACTTTTATTTTGACTAAAATCTCTCAGGGAGTCTCCGGACTCGCTCTATTTGTGTTTCAAAAAAACACTTGACCTCTTTTGATAGATGAAATTCTTTAGCGAGAGTCGTAGACGAAGAGAGGTGTCGATGGCACGATAACAGAGTGACTGTGGAGGTTGATCGAAGAAGAGGGGATGGACATTCGATCACGTCAAAGTTTTTGGGTTAGAGTTGTTTGTACAGCCATCCTTTTTGTTGTAGCAGTTTGCTTCGTTATTTGCAATAATGCAGAAAAGCGTAGCACGATATCAAACCTTATCTCAACAGTGTACACCAATGGTGAACTGGTAAGAGACAATGATCTGGACGCGACATTCATCTCAAAAATTCGAGGGGAAGTTTTGAGCATAGCTCCGTACAAGGAAGGGGCCATAAACTTCTCAGCAGACCCCTGCGACAATTTTTACGAATTTGCATGTGGACAATGGATCGAAAACACTTCTATCCCGAAAGAAAAGGTAATCATGGAACTATCAGAATTCGCTCTGACACACTCACCAGGCTTCAATCTCCATGATCTGGGACGCAGCAGAGGATGAGATTGTGCGAGAGATGAACGACCTGATGACGTCTGATGGTCATGATGGTGACGATGCCCAGAGACGCCTAAGAGCTTATTACAAGGCTTGTATGAATGTCTCCTTGCTCGATTCTCTAGGCGTGGATCCGTTGCGATTTCTCTTGAACCTGGCAGATAGCATTCAGAGTGTACAAGACGTGCGAGAAGTTATATCTATCCTTCAAGCTTGGAACTTCGACACCTTGATTTCATTGAGTGTCGAACCAGATTCGGCAAACCATTCGAGATACGCTTTACTAATCCGCTCTAGTGGCCTCAGTCTACCTGACTTCTCTTGGTATGAAGTGATTCCAGGTTCGCCTTTACAGACGCCAAACAATTCACAACCAGACGCCGCATGGAAATTGCAAGTGATTCAAACACTGGCTAACGACATCAAGAGGATGAACATGCTTGCGGGCTACAGCGAAAACGAAGCTGAACAAGCCGTCAAAGATACCTTCGAGATTGAGTTGCAATTAGCCAGCATCCTTTCGAAGGAACCGTTTGGTAACATTTTCCTGATAATTCTACACAATCGTTCACTTGACTCCACTGGGTGATAAACAGACAAGTATTTGAAAGAAAATCCTGGCGGACTCCCCAATATTGATGTGATGGAATTGCTCAAGATATGTCCAAATTTGCCATGGAAAACAATATTTGATCTGGTACAAATATTGAGATGTGACGATCACAATTTTGACGCATTGTCATGTAGATTGAATCTCAGTGCCTGAAGTCCCATTTCTCTTGTCTCAATATTGATACGCTGCAATCAGCAGGGAAAATTATCAACATCAATACACCATTCTACATTGCTCAAATTTCAGAAATGATTCAGCAAACCGATCCGAAGCTGTGGACTACTTACTTTAGGACGCACTTGCTTCGTCACTGGGCGCCTGTCCTGAGCAGGTAGTGGATATAGTCCCTTGTTTCGATGCTTGATTGGCTCCGATTCTAGCGCCTTTTTTGAGCAGCATGTCAAGACCGCACGCGCCATCACAGGAGTCAAAACTGCACCACCTCGTTGGTAACGTTTTAGTTCACAACTCTCATTCGGATTAACATCATCCCTGTTAACTACAGGGAGAAGTGCACAAAAGCTACAATGAATGCTCTGCCTGCTGAAACAAATTACGTTTTCAATCAGCATTATGTCAGTCAGGTAAAACAATCGAAGTTTCCACGCTAAAATTCACAATGCACAATTACTTAGGGAACCTTGAGAAATGCATCCGTATTGTTGAAGAATGTCAAGCAAGTTGTATTGCGTCGTGCATGAATCCAAACATTGATAATTTTCGCAGGCATTTATGCAAAATCTCAAAACGGTCGATTGGTTGGACGAAAAGACAAGTTCAGCTGCTATCCGAAAGGCAGAGCATATAGGATATCACGTTGGTGGACCAAAATGGTTATTTCACACCAACTTCAGTGTGCTTGAAGACACGTACTTCAACAATTCTTTACATTCGGCACGAGACATGTTGTTGCGAAGCGTAAGAACACCCTTGTTTCTCTTGGAACATTCCATTCTAGTACAGTAAGTCATTTGAGTGTAGCTATTTCGTCTCTGGCAACCTGTTGACAAAGAAGAGTGGAAGTTGCTATGTATGGCTGACACTCTTGGAATGCGTTCTGAATCTATTGCAGCAACATCCGTCAATGCGGTCTACGTGAAATTTTCTAATTCAATTTTTGTTCCCGCTGGTGTCCTACAGCCTCCGTTCTTCGACAATGCATACAGCCTTGCTGTTGTTTATGGAGGACTGGGTTCAGTCATTGGACATGAAATTACTCATGGATTTGATGTAAATGGCGCAAAATATGACGAGGACGCGAATAGAAAGAATTGGTGGACAGATGTTGTGAAGCAACTCTTTGACAACAAGGTGTAATGCAAGGGCCATACTCTCTCTAACGCGAATGAACAGACTGAATGTCTTCGAAAATTGTACGCAAACTTTGAAATTGCAGGTCTGGTAATATTCAGACGTGGGTTGATAAGTTGATATTCGACAGGGTCGAAGGTGGATGGTCAACTCACGCTCGGTGAGAATATGGCGGATCACGGAGGCCTCAAAGTGTCGCTCGATGCATTTCTTGAGTCAGTTAAAGAAGCTCCCCCATGCTCATGCGATGTGGAGTCTCTGATTCGCGTCTTCTTCATCTCCTACGCTCAGGTAAGAGGGGCAGATGCTCAAGAGCAGCTGATAGAGAAGCTAATGCTGCTCAGCTCTGGTGCACCAAATCGCATCCTGGCCAGGCGAAGGTGAACGCCATAACGGACAAGCACGCACCTCTTCCCTTTAGAGCCAACGGAGCTGTTTCTCAGAACAGCAAGTTTGCAGAAGTGTTCAGGTGAGACTTAGCTAGAACGATTTGGCTAAACAATCTGAGCAGGTGCAAGCAAGGAGCAGCCATGAATCCGATACACAAGTGCAGCGTGTGGCGCGACTCCCAGGTCTCGCAGACAACCTCTTCGCTGTGCTGACTTCCTCTCAGACAGAGGTGCTGGCTCAAGATGGTATGTAGATTGTTAAATATTTCTGTAAATCATTTTCAAAGCCCCCCCTTACTGGCAAGAAATAGTCCAGGTTGGCCGAGATCTCAACATTCAACTTTTGCCTGCTGTCTTGTACAGCAATGGCACGAGCTCAGCGAGCCAACCAACGTCGATCACCTTCCATCCATATTAGTCATTCTTCTATCTCTGTATGTTTTCACCGTGCAGTGTCGCATGTACAGCTTGGACGTGAGGACCTGTCGAAATGGTGAAATTCTGCTCTTCATCTTCTTTGCATCATTCTACAAGTTCATCAAACACCACGCTCCTTGCCCGCCTCCCAAAAAGAACCGACGAAGGATGGAGATAGACCTCCTGGGCTGTCACTTCCATCCTGTAAGACTTTCCTGCTGATAGCATGAGGCAATGGAGATTCAAGCACGTGAGGCAATGGAGATTCGCCTGACCGTCTGGTGCGATGGTTGCCGTGTTGCTGTAAAATGCAGTGCAGAGGCATCGCGCCACTGCCGTTAACTCTTGCTCACAAGAGACGAGAGGAATCTTCCCCTGAAGTTTGTCTCAATCCATTTAGACGAGGCATTGGAAAGGGAAGCCATGGAAGCAAACCTACCTGCTTGCAGTATCCTTGCAGTTGATTTCGGATGTCTTCAACCTTGCTACATGTCAGAGAATAGCGAGCCAATGAGTCAACGTCAAGCCTTCTTCATGTTCCGCGAGTTGATGAAATACTGATGACACCATTCTCTGTCCTTCTTTGACTTCAGCCAGCCATCGTAAACCTGAAAAATCCAACAGATGTAAACTATAAACTGACATGCATCAGACTTTGCTACCTTGAGGTAAGTCATGTGATCACCATCTGCAGACGATATGAGGTGCCGTGCTCTTGCAGCCTCTTCTCGCTTCCCTGCTGGGTTGAAAAATATTGAATCTACTGATAACATTGCCACAATCTGTGGGCTCTGTGAGAACATTCAAGTCCTCTTCAAATCCTTACAGTGAGAATCTCCTCTGAACAAGAGAATTTGCTTGAAGAAAGTAGCAATTTTGCGTAAGGTGGTTCCAATGGCAGCATCTGCAAATATGTATAAGGATGAAGTTTGCATTGTAACGGACCCTACCGCCATTTTACGTCCCAGGTCTGTCAACGTTTTGTTCTTGTCCAGAGCTTGCAGTCTGTCAGGATTTCGGTACCAACATGGAAATGAGACCTCCCAGCAGGAAAAGTTGCTCGAGTGCTTTGGTCAATAGGAGTATCGGTGGTGTATCCATAAATTCGAACTCCATGAGGTTGTCAATCCCCATGACAAACAGCTGGAGAACCATGCTGGAGAGTGCGGATTGTCATCCACCAACGAATTGAAGGTCAACCAACCTTGATAGCCTGCACCTCTTGATCTCGGGAACAGCAGCTGCACTCAGTTCCTCAAACTTGTATAAATATAAGAGATTGTCGGCAGCCCAAGACTGTTTGAACTGACCTGTGCTTCCGTGTACAGTCGATAGGCTTTGCCACTGGAGACTCGTCCTGCTCGTCCAGCTCGCTGCTTTGCTTGTGCCTTGGAGATAGGGATCTGGATGGAAGCTTTCAACGGACCATCACACAGGCGTTTTGTAATTCCTCGTGCAATGACTCCATATCATGTTTGGGATCATAAATTCTTGCTTTCACCAGGCCGTTGTCTACGACATACTTGATGCTGTCGATAGTGATACTGCAATGGTTGTTGAATCAATCTTCTGATACTTGATACTTGATGAAATTGAATCACCTGCTCTCAGCGATGTTGGTTGCCAGAATAATCTGTCATGCATTGAGCCTGGAAGATATTCGTAAAGGAGGGGAAACACCTTCCGGGTTCCTTCAGGTGCAGGGGCAAACGCATGCATCTGTTCACCGAAGCTGGCGATTAGCAACGTGCTCTTGAGCTGCTGGATGGTTCAAACTCACCTGCTCTGAAGGTGGCAACGCAGCATAAAGCGGGCAGGGCATCAATTTGTCACTGAACATGACCGTCAATACAAGAAGTTTCAACCCTGCGGAGAACCATGAAGGCGGCAAGGCCCTCGATCTCTCTTGCAACACTTTTGCAGCATCCTCTATCTACGACACGGAAGTGTTTAGGTGTAACCTATACCGGTAGCGGTTCAACATGTGCTTGAATATTACCTGGTCTTGACCACACAGGAAGCAAAGAACGTCTCCCCTTGGCTCTTCGAGATGTATTTGCAAGCAGGTCACCTTTTCATTCCATACTTACTGTCGTAACCGAAACAGAAAAAGCAAGTACACACCACAGCAGCATCAAGAAAGTCTGGTTGAGGTTCCGGGGTGTATAGAACCTGCGGATAAGAAGTCATTGATTGTGGCTATCAGAGGTCTTCGAACCTCGACAGGATACATCCTTCCTGGTACTTTGACAATCTTACAGTCAAGAAAAAAGCGAGAGTAGGCTTCTGCTTCCAGAGTTGCTGACATTATCACCACCTTGAGAAGCATTAACCAACCCGTTACGTATCAGACTGCAATTACTTTTAATGGAAATGAAGATTCTTGGCGTGACTTTTGCAAACGTTTGACAAGAGCGAGGAGAAGCTACAGGAATTCAGATCCAATGAGTCTCAATGCAGATGTACCTCAGTGTTAAGGCTTCTTTCATGTGCTTCATCAAGAACTATGGTAGAATATCGCCTAACTCATCTTTCTATTCAGTGTTTCACTTGATTTTCAAGTGCATGTCATGGCAAACCGTAGCTCGCCGTCCAGCATAAGTTCCCTAAGCAACATACCGTCCGTCATGAACTTTATTTTCGTGGAATGAGACGTGCTGTCCTCAAATCGTACTGTGTAGCCAACTTCTTCTCCTACTCTGCAACCAAACTCATCGGCAACTCGTCTTGCTACCTGTTCGACAATCATGCAAAATCAAAATCAAGTTCTAACAAAAATACAGATGTAGCCGCGACTCTCCTTGGCTGGGTGACCGCAATCATTCCATGTTTTGCGTAACCAGCATCAAAAAGAAATTGAGGAACTTGCGTTGTCTTGCCACTGCCAGTCTCCCCGACCAATATGAGTGTAGCATGTCGGCGGCATTCGAAGAGAATTTCGCTTCTTGCTTTGTACACCGGCAGCTCCTTCCTTTTCTCGAGGATAGACTCTTTGTGCTCTCCATTCATGGAATTCTTTCCTTGACATCTCTTTTTCGTCCCGTGACTCTGATGATTTTTCCTCCTTTTTTCTCCAACCTCCGGATCAACGTCGCTCATGACCTCAAGTTGGATGCAGTCTTTGATTTGTATGCTTATCTACCTATTTCATATGATTCAATGAAACCAGACATCATTTCTTCGACATTTCGTGTCAGAATTTCAATCTCGCATCGCACATTCCCTTCGCGTGCTCTCGTCTTCTTGCTCACGCGTTCTTTACTGCAAGCTCCTTCCACATTGCGACTATCCGAAGCAGCCCGCCTCAAGATTTGTTGCAAGCAAGAATTTGAAATTTTGGTGATTAACATTGTGAATTTTCCTATCTTGTTTTAAAGAATTCCCCAACAGATCTGTGAATAATCAAATCGAATTTTCTCTGTGGGTTCCCAGGCTTCACAAGTTTTCACTAAGTACCAACGATTCAGTTACTCACAAGCTAACATTTCAAATTTATTGATTAATATCAAATATATTCTATGATTAGCAATTCCAAACACCGCAGTACGGTATTTCCACCTCTCCTGGGGTTGTACGCGTCATGCAGGAGGCGCTCGCTAGTGGGGGAAGAGAAGATATGTCAGCAAGACCATGGCCTGCTCGTTCCTCTTCTCTTCTCCTCGCAGCTTTTCTGGCGGTCTGTGACGTCAGTAGGTTCGAAAAGATGAACTCACTCTTATGCCGTAGGCTCAAGTGTCCATGTTTCCAGCACATGCCCACCCAATGAGAGAAAGGCTGGGAACAGGAAAGGTGAACGCAAGCAAACTGCACTTTCCTCTCAGGAACCCCAAGCTATCTCGAAAATCAAGAGCAAACAAGGTATTATCTACCATGAATACTCTCATCTGGCTAACAGTTTCATAATTGAAGAATCCAACGCACTGGGGGCTTCTGGCAGACGCAGGAGCTGTGAATCCTGGTCTTCCTCAGGGTTGGACGGAAATGAAGGATCCGATCACGTAAAATCAAATGTAAACCATTTCCGACAACAGCTTGATGATTCTTTGCCTGCAGGCATCAATCCTACTACTACAACGCGGATAACAGCGTGGCAACTTGGACAATGTGAGTCATTGCGTTCTTCCAGAATCGTGCTGATCATCTGCTGTAACAATGACAACCATGTGACAGCCCTCAACCTGATATGATTTCTACCATCAAAGAGTGCAAAGATAACGACATCCACACTTCTTACACGAGCTGTGATGAGTCAACCTCGACGAGGTGAGGGATCTCACTGGCCGTACATTCAAATTGAATTGACAGTGTTTCAAAGGTCTCTGACGTACTTCTATTCCGCTCTTTGCAAGAAAGGAAAGGCACTCCCTCCTACAGTTGTTAATCTCCCGTGCAACATCACATGCAACGCCGGACAATACCTGCCACTGGGCAAGCCCACTTGTTCACCGTGCGAACCCGGTACCTACTCTATTGGTGGAGGAGAAAAGTACATGAACTGGGAATCTTTCCCTCCTGGTAATTCTTCTATCCATCGTATTCCATTCCCAACCATCTTTGAGATGGAGTCAATAATGATCCTCACAGGGTTTTCCACCAGCTGCAAATTTCAGTTGGAAGCAGACAACGACCAAACCTGCAATGGGTCAACTATACCGATTAAGGGGTTCACGTTGATGTGATATGATATTCAGGTGGGTTTTGAATGGTACATATATTCATTCCGGGGAGCTCCGCGGAAAGCGTCTTGTTGATTCAACCCTGACAATGAAAGTGGAGCTCATAAGAAGTGGATCTGTCACGTTCGAGTATAAGGTAACGTTTTACTGAATCTTGTTTTGAAACAATGATCGTGTCCTTTTTAGGTTGATGCTGAACGCCGCTGGGATGGTCTATACTTCGCGGTGGATGGCGAGACAGTGATGCAAATGGATTCCTACGAATTCAAGTACACCCAGTTCACCTGGCCACTTGCAGCTGGGCTGCACACTTTGCAATGGGTCTATCACAAAGACGTTGCATACGAGATGGGAGAAGATCGTGCAAGGATCAGATCTGTACAGGCAAGTGCACGCAGTGATGCCAAGAATGCAACTTGATTGAAAATTTTGGTTGTAAAAGGTTATTGGAATGCAATACAACACGGAAACTTGCTCAGTCTGCCCAAAGGGACACTACAGGTGATGTTACTGTTCTTGCTGTAAAGAAATCTGGCTAGGTGATTTTCCTGATTTTGTGTCCAGCCCCCCTGGAAGTGCTGAGTGCCTTAAGTGTCCAGTCAATACATATGCTGACAAATCCGGGACGGCTTCTTGCTTGCCGTGTAATCCAGTTGGAGGCCATGACTCTGCTAAATACTCACTTCCCGGAGCTGTCCAGTGCAAGGTACTTGTGCTGCATTTGAAAGTACTCTCTTTCACCGCGTTGTCAGCCCGCCAAGCCCTGTGTGGAGACCGACATTTTGGTCACCTATAGTGAATGCAATAATGGAAAGCGTACGAAGCATGAGTCTTACGTGGAGGTTTTACCTTTGACGGGCTTGTCTACGTTTGTAAAAGAATTTCCAGCCTAAGATATGCAGTGGTGGTGTCCAACCTAAGCCAGACAAGGAGGTAACACTCTTTGAAAATTCATGCTGAGTTCTAAGTCGAGATTAGGTCGAGTGTTCTCCATGTGATAGGGGAGAATATCGCCAGGGAGCTGTGTGCAATTACTGCCCAGCGGGCAAGTACAATCCCAATCCAACAAGGAGTGGAATCGATGTTGTACATATGTCTATGAGATTGATTTTCCTGAGTATTTGGTGAAAGGTCTGCAAATCATGTCCTAAAGGCTTTGTTGCATTGAAGGTACAGCCTCAGTTGACACGTACAAGATTCCTTGATCATTTGTGGCAGCTACGATATTACGACCAGCAATTCACCCCTGCGATGTTCAAACGGTTCAAAGAAAACTACATTGGCGTTCCCTGAATCGTATTTTAGCTACCTTGAAAGAGGAGAAATGCAAACGGGTTGCGCGAATGGCTTTTGTGCACAGAATGGCTGGCGAGCGCTGGGATCTAGTTTAGACACTGGTACGTTCAACACTAAGAAAGCTTCCTTTTATGCTTCTTTGTCAGGGGTTGGCAATGGAGATGTTGCAGATATTTGGCTTTCAGTGCGTGTTGTGTTAGAGACTACAGGGCAGGTGTTCTTCAACTACAGGTAATTGCATGCTCATTCTTGCAATTCCTGCATTCGCCATTGAAAGTTTGCAGTACGCGTGTGAGAAATTCAGAAAACCGACTCCAATTTTTCGTGGATGATGATCGCATATGGGGTGTTGAAACTCAGCAGGTGATAGATTCTTCTTTGCATCGAGTCGATGACCTGTGGTGTAAGCTTTATGCTTATGAAGACAGCGGCTATGAGTCCACGGTGACAATTATCTTGACTTAGCCTTTTAGCCTTGCTTATTCTTCGAATTTTAGGCTACCAGTGGATTTGAGAGTCGCTTCACATTCGCTGCTGATGTCGATCGTATGTGATGGGCTAGAGGGGAAGCTTAGATGGATTTCAGGTGCCCCCCGGGTCGCATGTTCTCACATGGGTATTCCACAAAGAACGCGAGTACTCGTGGATGGAAGGCGATGCCAACTCGCAGGCTGCAAAAGAGGTCGAAATAGATTTCATTCACTTTCCCTCACTCAAATCAATTAATTTCTGCAGGACAGGGCAGTGATCGATTCTATTGTGGTAAGATAGGTTTGAAACACGCGGAAGGCCTTGAATGATATCTCCGTAGGTCACTGGCGTCCAAGACGGCGGAGCCATTGAATGTGTCGCTTGTCCGCCCGGCTTTGTGTCAGATGAGCAGGCCTCCATCTGTGCACCTTGTCCCCCTGGGCAATTCGCTGCGGGCGGAGGATCCTCGTGTGCACCTTGTACAGCGGGAACTTTCACTGCCACTCCAGGATCGAGCTCCTGCAGATTGTGTGGGCATGGAACCTTCAGCCACATCGGCGCCGCTTCCTGCGATGTCTCACCAACTAACTGCCGGTACACGGTTGATGACGAGACCATCTACGACCTTGGAGAATTAGCGCGAGTTGGAAAGCCAATGTGGGGGCCAGTGGTGGACAGCAACAACAGCATGAACTATTACATCAACATTTGTAGTCAAAGCCATGCGAATGGAACTTGCGCGGTCTGACGTTACATTATTGCTTTTGAGATATCTGAATTGTTTCCAGGGGAGAGGAGGAGACGCTGCCAGATCATTTGCTTGTCAAGAGAGCACGCTCTTCGACGATTTCAATGACAATGCTTTTGCTGTGAGGTCGGTTCTCTGTTTCCTCTGAACTTTTGTTGGTTGTCACCCAATTGATTTCTATGCAAGTCGACTTCATGTGTTACAATCTGATCAAGTTCCTGACTGCAACGATAGCCTCGGTGATACCATGGCATTTTACACCCTACCGCAACGACCTCGCAATGGGTTAATGGTTTCTATACAGGTTTCAGCTGCCTTCTTCACATATGCATGCTGAACTTGCTTGCTCAGGGTGGAGAAAAGTGTTGGAATGGAGGCACACGATCGTTGAACATCACGATGTACTGCGACCCTGAAGCTGGACCTGGTCTTTCTTGAGTGTTGCGGTTGTCTCATCTTATCTTATCGCAGGCTTTCCATCTCTCATTCCTGGAATGCCAGTCGAACAGAAGAAATGTGGATATGCTTTGCAATGGCGATCGCAGGTGAAGTGATTCTTGTCTCGTTTGCAGCTCACAGTGGCCTAGTATGCTTGTCCTTTGTGCACAAATGAAGACATGCGAACACTGCCTGGGGAATGCTCAGTCACTGGAAAGAGACCAGTGCACATGGTGTGGAAAGAACCCAAGGTTTGTCATGGTAAGACAACTCCAATCTTGCATTTACCTTTGAAAAGTTGTCGTCTTCCTCAGCTTGACATGTTATGACGAAAGGTGGACTGGATCTCCCTGAAGTGATCTACGAAGATTGTCAAGCTGTCTTGCTTGACAAGTCAAAGGTGAGTTCATGGGCGTTCGTCTTTGCTGGCTCAGACTGATGTAGGTGACAATGATCATCGTATCGGGGGTCTCGGTGTTTGGAATCCTCTTAACAGGATTGATATATCTATACTTCCGCAACAGGAAGATATATAGGGAGTACAGCGTGTTGAAGGAACAGGTACAACGATTGTGCGAAAAACTTCATCGCTAACTTAGACATCCAGAACGAAGCAGAGATCGAATTGGACAGAATGGTAGGCTGAAGATTGAGGTTATTGAACATTCGTTGCACTGACTTGACGGGCCGGGTGCAGGCTGGTTTCTCACTGGACGAAGATCACTGATCTGCCGCTGCTGCGGCTCTCATTCAATGTAATGTAATAACTGAGTAAATTCGTCTCTACCGCTGTTCCCGTTGGCACCAGTCACTGAGTCAGATGAAACATCCGTGGGGCCGGGCAGTAGTAACGGGTGAGTAACGTAAAGCCACTTGCCACCAAAAGGGTGCGCCTCACCTTGGCTCTTTTACACCTGATCAAGGGTCGTTGCTGACTCGCACGAGCTGCCCCAAAAACTGTGAAAGAGAGCGTTTTGGAACTGAGCTTTCCCGAGAAAAAAAATGTCCCTTTCAAACTAGAGTGTGGAAATCTTTGACGAGCACAGCGACAGCAGCGGAAGCAGCAGCTTTCAACACCGTCGCACAGTCAGCTCTGTCAGTCTGGTCAACATCGTCGACATAGTCAACATGGGTAGTGGGTTGTCTCGATGCGGTTTGCAAGACAAAACCACAGCAGATGCCGCAAAAAACGGGCGAGGAAAGACTTCTCAAGGGGAGCATGTCGACCGAAGAATGAAAATTCATGTTTTCAACCATGAACAACCGAAGAAAGCAGGTCATCAACGAGAGATAAAGCATCAGAATCTAGTCAAATTCGAGAAGCAATTCAAGACTGATGAATCTGCCTCATCGATCTCTCGCAGTCCTTCATGCCCTATGCAGGTGCAAGCGCCTATTTCTCCTTGTTGCACAAGGGGGGAAGCAGATCAACGGGATTTATGGCCGAGGAGGTCACCATCGCGACCTCCGGTCAGCTTCTGCAATCTGAATCAACGTCGAAGGAACATGGAAGCTCAGCTGGCTCAGGAGGAGCTGATCCTTGCAGTGCTGCAAAACTCCAGGAGAGAGATCCCCTCATACTGAAACTTCTCCGTGACATCCACTGATGGACTTGGTACTTACCCAAATGGACTTTGTAAAATATCATATCTAGTAATCCCAATCAATAAATTAATATCAATGCAATCTCTTCTACTCCTTGATGAGCTCATCCTGCAGCTTCAACGTCAGCGAATGCAAATGCTGCCGGACCAAATCACCTCCTCCTCGGAGTACTCTGAATCAGAGACGTCATCTTCTCCAGGTACTTGAACCTGCGCCACCCAACCAGGTCACCGTGGCACCGCGATCCTTCGAAATAGCAGCATACAGGTGCCCAAATCCTTGGTCTCGGCAAGTCAGGGCGAGTTACGGCAGTTTTCAAGTTTCGGATGTGCAAGTCTGCCACGTTGAATCTGAAAAAACGTTAGAAAGCCTATCCATGCTCCGTCGGCATCACCCGAAATGCAGAGCCAAGCAAAAGCAGATAAGAAAAATGAAGGCACTGACGATGATCAGAGCGAGAATGGGCGGACTCCACTCAATACAAATCTGTCTATCGGTGTCAATTCTCAAACATGACATTCTGACCATGTTCACAGGTGGCTTTCCGTATGGGAGCTCTGGTGAGAATCCACCGCTATCGCCTGCTGGAGGGGTCAGCCATACAAGCGACCGCGATTCTGAATGACCTGTAGGATCTGCAGGAAAGTTTGGACTCGCTGGATTGAGCTCGTAGGTTGTTGGGTGAGATCCATACTCTCCGGTAGAGTTTGCAGAGGGAAGACAAGGGCCCATGAAGCCATAGGGCGCAAGCCACTTGGGCAGTGGCTGATGGATTGGCAGAGGTCAGTTTGAAATCTGCCAAGGCCAAGAAAACCTGTTTGGTCAAGTCTCCTCTCGTTCTTGCCCAAGCACTCTCCGTCCCCTTTCTGCAGTGATACATTAACGACAGCTTGTAGCCTAAACCTGGATGAACCTTGACAGTGTCGTTTGTTGCAGGATGGCGAATTCAGCAGAGCAGTCCAAACAATAATTGTGATTGTCCTTCATACAGGACCTATAAACCAAAAGCAAGGTCGCAATCAGCAATCGTCAATTACGATGTAGAATACCAGCATCGTCCATAAAGTTGCTTCGTTCCTAAAAAGGTCTGTTGTCCACCTTTTGACCGTTTTCACACATATTGTTTGTCCATGCAAGGAACACCTTCAAAACATCTCCCATACCAAAGATCACAAGGACTGACTTGAACGCAGATGCTCTTTCCGATTTGACATCCTCTGTCAAATCAATTTGAATCATCTGATTGTACTATGAAGCCTTGCAGGACTTACTGGTAGGTACATCCGTCAATTGTGTTTGATCCATTGCACGCAAAATCTTCAGGCTGACAGTGCCTGCAGAAGATTCATGAAGATCTTGTTGGAGGATGGCCCACCAGCAATGCCAATTGTACTCCACTTGGCAGGATTGAGAGCATCCGTCCTTGGCCACACCCTCACGAACTTTATCTTGAGCATTCGTTTCTTACTTACCCCATTTATTTGGTTTCCGTCATCGCATTCCTCCCCAGTGTCTGTCTGTTGCATATTTAGCAAAAGCAAACTTCATTCTGCTTCTTGTTACCTGTGTCTTGCCGTCTCCACAAATCTTGGATTGTAGTGTCGTGACACCTGACACATGTGATTGCTCAAGCAAGCCGAGATTCATCGTTCACCATCAATAGATATCGCCCTAAACGTTGTCAAATTGACGCCGCCGGGAAATCCTTCCTGTGAATGTTGAATGTCTCAAACTAGAACCGCGATATTGGTAGCAAAGCGAGTACTTCTCGCATTAATTGATCCACAATGCCTTGACTAAACTTTTGCGCTGTAGATAGTCAACCCCGATCGGATCAGTGGGTAGAGTATCGGCCATTGAATCACATACCGATGAGAGCAACAAGAATTTCACTCTTGGCGTCACTAGCAGTTGACACCCGAACTTTGACCTTCACTCTTATGACATTTCGCAGGGAAAATGGATCATTTCTACCTCTACATTATTTGATGCTCGAACAAACCTGCAAACCCTTCAATGTTCGTTGACCCTCGGTAAATTAAGCTACATGCGCTTGACATAATTTGCGAAGCTGTGCCGAGTGAGCTTTGCATGAAGTGGATAAGATCTCTTCGTCAAAGTCAAACAAAATAAGAAATATGTGAAGCTCGATTACAGTATCGGTTGCTGTAATGATATCGAGGAATATCTAAAAACCAAGGTGTCATTATTCAAAGGGTAGAAGGTTTCGGGAAGACGATGGCACCTGCGCGATATCGAGTGCCTTTGCAAGTACACCAAGAAAATGAAACTTCCTCTCCCTATTGAAGCTGACGCCACTTTCTCCGTGAACTGAAAAGCAGGTAATCAATGAAAATTCACAGAACCCTTTGCTTAACCTAAAATGTTCAGTTCAATGCTAGATCTGACAGGCTCAGGGGTTGTTTCAATGATCTGTGTAGTTGCTGCTGCAGCTGTTGTTGTGATCTGCTGATTCGTAACAGGTTCGCAGGTTCCAGGGCAACCCATGCATGGCTGTCTATCTGAACATCGAAACTGCGTCCTGAGAAATGTGTTATGTAACATTCAAAAGTGTAAATAGTCTTACCGGCATGTTTGATTAATCTTTTGAATGGTTTCGTAATATTTCACTGATCCTACAGGCCAGCTCTCCCAGTCTCCCTAAGACCTTCGGTCAGCCGTCCTTGCATGTGAAAGCAACTATGCTTTCACTTTGCACATCTCTGACGCAAGCATCTTCTCACAAAATCCGCAACACATCTCAAGAAATCCAATGCCCTAGCATGATAATCAAATTCTGCAGGAGTGTACACTGAGAGCATGCATTCAATGGGGGCTGAAATGTTTGCTTAATGCCTTGACAGTCTTCGTCTCTGTAGCACATCACATGTTGTCCAAGTGAAACCTCTCCCTTTCGAGATGGTCAGAAAGCTTTAATCGTTTCTTGGTATGCTCGCTATAACTCACCGGGATGGTCTCATATTCTGGTACCACAACATCAAATTTGGTATCCTGAGAGGGCGTTACATGTCGGTAAGAGGCATAAGACATACCGTTGCAAACGTCAAAGTTGTTTGAAACTTCGTTGTATTATCAGCTTTGTTCACGTCGTAAAGGGCAGTCAAACTTAATATTGATGCGTATTGATCTATCTTTAATGCCAGAGTTTTTGTCGCCAAACTATCTGGAAACGCATTGCCTGCAAAGTTTGTCATGCTTGTTTCAAGAGGGGAGGTAGCCTACCCATTTGTGTTAGTTTTGCTGTTATGCATGGAATCAAACCGCATGTTGGATTGGCTGCATCATAGATGAAGTAGCCATACGCAATTGACTTCCAATCTTTCTGACGAGTGAAAAGGTATCGTGGATTTCTTCGACGAGTCGTCAAACGGTAAATCGGTTCCTCTAGAGGGTACCTGCAACATCTTTCCGTCCCGCTCGCTCGGTCTGTGATTGAGCTGAAAAAACCATTGGCGTTTGAGCAAATGGCAGTATAGTTGCCAGAACATGTCAGCGTATTCATTCCCTCCTGAGATTTTCCTGGCTTTAAAAGACAGTTTCCATCAGATCAGGGCAAACGCAAACCAGGGATGGTCGGAGGATGTTGTTGGCATAAAGGGTAGCATTTGCTTGTGAGGTCGCGCAAACAGCTTTCAAAAAGAGATCAATCGCTGAGAATCACAAGATTTGATTGGTACAAGTGCGAAACACGCTTGGCTCGCTTATGCCATTTCTGAATGTCAAAATCAGAAACGTAATGTCAGACGTGCCCCTGTACTTGCAAGCAACGAAACCCGAAGTATCCGTGATACATTCTGTTGGCTTTATCAATGAAAGTGTGCCTCTACATTTGAGATAAGACCTGCTTCTCCACAGTTTGTGTCGGCATCAAAGTTGGAGTAAACCATCGCTGTTGCTTGGTAGCACCGAAAGGTGTCTGTAATAGCTGGCTGTAGGTAAGGAAATGTCTGGTCAACGGTGGGCTCAACTGCTGGGAGAAAGAGGAGGAGGGAGAACGTGATGAGTGCGAGAGCGATCGAGCCATCACGCATGAGGCGAAGCTTCATCTTCACCATCGCGCCCGTCTCGCTCTTACTTTCCCTTCCCGCCCATTGCTGCTCAAAAAAAAGAAATCATTCAGGGTGATGGGAGAGTGATTTGAGGATGAATCAAACTTGTTTCAAATAGTTCGGTTTCATTTGAAATTATCTTGTGAGCGTAGTCGCTCTATAAAG
This sequence comes from Guillardia theta CCMP2712, assembly GCF_000315625.1. Lineage (NCBI taxonomy): Eukaryota > Cryptophyceae > Pyrenomonadales > Geminigeraceae > Guillardia > Guillardia theta. The sequence goes on from NW_005434664.1 coordinate 23,902, forward strand.
GGAGGGCTCGAATGCAAGGACGGTAAAGGACTGACGGGTTGAACAAGTCGAGGAGGTAGCAGCAACTGCGTCATGTTCCCCTTGCACTTCATCTCCCTGCCCTTGGCACTTGCCTTGCTCGCAACCGCAGCCGAGTCTCAAGTATGCCCCACTCAAACTGTCTTCTCCTCCGACAAGGGTTTCAACAATCGAACATTCACCATGGCGCTTCACGTGGCTCCGCCGTTTGTGAGTTACAACAAGGAAGTCTCAGGCTCGAGCCGCTTCAGTGGGCTGACCATTGACATTGCGAACCTTCTGGAGAATGAGCTTTCATGCAAATTTGAATTCATGTTAGCCGATGGAAACAATCCAGAATCTTCTAGAGCAGCAGTGCAATCAGTGGTCTCAAATGCGGGCAGCAGCCCTCAAGCTCAGGTGAATATTCACATGTCACTTGATCCTCCTTTGAACGTCTCTACTTGCAGATTGCGGGTGGGGCTCTTGAAATCACCACAGAGCGGTCGAGCATTGCACATTTCACCATTCCTTACTATGACACAGGTCAGATAGATGAATGTTTGCTTGTTTGTTTTATGTACCTTTCAGGATACATCTTGATAGTCCAAAGGCCTGCACAAAGTCCCAGTTTATGGCACTTTTTCGGTCCATTTCAAACCACGCTTTGGATAGCTGTCCTTGTTGAGATTGTTGCGGTGGCTCTTCTGTGCTACCTGATGGAATCTCCCTTTCTTTCCTCCATCAAGGATTCAGATATTGTAGGTGAGAACTTGAGATATTACTTGGATCAGGTCGTTTACCTTTCTCTCCTTGTGATTTCTTTGCTTTCAGATGGAGGGTTGGAGGGCTTCGTCGATTCCTTGTATTGGTCATTCACGCTTCTGCTGCAAAATCCAGATAAAGCTCCAAGAACCTGGGGAGGGAAGTTGGTGATGATGGCACATGGCTGGTTCATGCTCATAATCGTTGCAAGCTGTACACGTTCATCGTATCTTATTGAAACAATGACTTTGAATTACACAGATACTGCCAATCTGGCAAGTTTTTTGACCGCTTCGTTTTCCGTCCCGGGAATCAGTGATTGGAGTAGTGTTTTGAACAGGTAATCTGCAGTTTGCCTATGTATCAGATGACACGTTGTCGATAGCAAGGGGAAGTTCAAATTAGCACTTCCAGCAGGTGGGCTCCATCAAGCTTTCGTACAATTCGAAAAGAAACAATATCCAAATGCGGTGTTCAATGTCACCTGGACAGACTCGTGGGAAAGCGCAGTCAAAATGGTTGGTGACGGCTTAGCCGATGCTACATTTCACGATGAGCCGATAGTGCAAGTAAGAATGCAACTGATAAAATCAATGTGAAATCATGTTCAAACACCTTGACCAGGATTACATCGTTCGTGAGGGGCTCAACTGTAAAGTGATGGAAACTGGGAAAATATTCAATGTATTTGGATATGGCTTTGCATTCAACTATGCGTCCCTGGACTTCATACCCTTCTCACAGGTACGCGTTTTTATGAGAGTTGAAAGGAGGTTGTGTAGCTACACATTGACTGGTCGCATTTTCTAACCATTGATGACGTGACTTGCTGGTGGACGATAGGCTATTGTATCTCTAAAGGAAAGTGGTGAAATTGGACAGCTGATCAAGAACTATCAGGTAAGCCGAAGCCTACTACAACATCTGCTCCTGTAAGAATCATTTTGGTTGTATCCAGGTGGGAACCTTTCAAACCACTTCCACAGAATCGTGTGCGGTCACTTCTGGAGACAATTCTTTTTCTTTTCGAGACATGCTTGGGCTGTTCTTGATGACAAGTGGAGTGATCTTTGTGGGATTCGTCATAAATGCGTGTGAGCTATTCGTACATGGAAAACTTGCTCTGGGCGGCTGCAAAGGTTTAGTCTTGCAGCTTAAAAAATCCTCTTGGTTTGACCTCTTTCTTTTGTTATAGGAAAGAAGCAAGAGAACAAAACAAGTACGACGGAGAAGGGCAGTGAGGATCCCGAAAAGCTTGCGAACGAGCGGATGAGTTTGGCTTTCTCTGAAGCAGTCCGACAAGGTACTTGGGTGTTTCCTTGTGCTTTGACAGGCTGATGCGCAATGGGACAGGAATCCTCTTGTCATTGAAGTCAATGTGTGAGACCCTGAGAGACGGCGAGAGCGCACGAGACGTTGATGTCAAATCTGAGCTTCTAGCATACATCGATGGCATACTGGACTCTAGCAGGCAGAATGGTTCCAAGCCAGAGGACGAGTTTCTGCGGAAGGATTGTGTCGGAGACAGACTTCTATACGGCAAGGTGTCGCTGATTGAGCTGGACGACCAAACTTTGAAGCAGCTGCGCATGTATGTTGATGAGTGGCTCTAAATTGTAATGTATCTAACACAATCGTTCCGATTGTAATACGTTGTTAACGAGATTCCAACCAAGGCGAGAAATCTGTTTGTCACACCGATGTATCTACATACCTCTTGATTATCCAACGAGTCACTTCGCCAGTGTAAGAGGCAACCAGTATCGCTGAACTCCCTGAACAATATCTTACCATCTTGAAGCGGCTTATTCTTACACATACCATCCGATATCATAGACGAGACTGGACCAGGAAGAATTCGAGTTCCCACACACTTAATTTCTCCGTTTGCAAACATCCACATCCGCATATTATGATCTTCACCGGTCGTTATGATGAAGCTGCCACTGTGACAGGATGAAGTCAGAACGACGCATGCAAACCGGGATGAAATCAGTATATTGCACACATGTCAGTTTCATACCAAGATGCCAGGAAGGTTACAGAAACTTTGTCTTGATGAGATGAGCTTACAATTCTCCAATCTTGGTCAGAGTCCTGCGATTATGATCAGCTGCAATCGAGCGTGTGAGACGAGGTGGTACCCGAACTTCGATACATCCTTCTTCCGAGCAGCTAATGACAAACCTAAGACAAGACTGTAAGCAGCATCAATACAACCGATACAATCTACCTTGACAGAGTCGTTATGCCAAGGACAGAGCCCTTGTGACCTTCAATCCTCGACAACAGCCTCCAATCGGTCGTGGACCAAATGCAAATGCTCTTGTCGCAAGATCCGCTATACAGAAAATCATTGGAGTGCTTCAGGACAAGCACTGAGTCTGTATGCCCACGTAAAACCCTATCACAAGTCCAGCTTTTCTTTCCATCTGAAATCTGCCTCCAAATGCAAATGCAATCGTCTGCAGATCCAGTAGCAAATCTTCGTCCGATGACCTGAGCGATCAGAAGCAAGGGGTCAGGAGCTGCAAGCTTTTAATGTCTTGTTTGATCAATGCATCATACCTCCAGTGCACCAACTCGTTGTGAGTGCTTATCATGTTTCTCCAGAAGGGCAAGCTCGTCCGTAGAAAAGATGCACACTTTACAATCCGCAGATCCGGTAACTAGTATTTCTTCCAACGAGATCAATCCAAGAACAGCATCACTGTGAGCCTTGATCTCCTTCAAGCAGGTGTATGTCTTCATGCACCATTTCTTTATTGTACCATCATGCGATCCGCTAAACAAAAACCCTTGTGCAATGGCTAAAGCCCAAATCTGCAGTGCAACAAAAGTCTTGTTAGATATAATTGTGCTCCATTGCTTGGTTACCGATTCCCTATGCGCAACAAAGTTTTTGTCCAAAAGAAGCTCCCATGATTCAACCGTCTTGGTCTTGCTCTGTTTGTTTGTCCCCTGTCGCCTAGACTCAATTTGAGTACGCTGTGCATTGTTAGATTTCTCCTTCTTCAGTGCTTTCATCAGAGCTTCGTCGTCGAATTCTTCTGAGCTCTCTTTCCTGTGACCATAAAGTTCGCCTTGAGTACCAAGAAAGTTCTCGGCTAACAGCATCCCCTTCAATTCTTGGAGAAGTCGAAGGGATTTGTCGAGGCATGGCGGACTCAAGTCCGATTGATTCAAGCGCGGCACTTCTTGACCTTTGCTGTGATGATGTATCTCGATCAGTTTATGAACTTGTTTCACGACGACTTTGAAAGGAGCTTCGAAGTCGCACAATAAAGCGCGTGTACTCGCTGATATGGAGGCAGACTCTTTCTCAAGCTTCGCTTTCAGAGCATTCCACTTGTTCGTCATATCATACACAAGAAGAGAGAGATCGTCATGGATTCTTCCTGCCATAATCTTGGCTGTTAATCTCTCATCATCTTTGTTCCCACTGCCATCATCTTCGCTTTTCACCTACCGCCACTGTGAGTATGAACTGACTGCATGTTCGCCTGATCCCTTTGCCGCCAAACGCTGTGATATGATTTCAAATATGTCGATACATATTGAAATTAAGTGTTAAACAATTCGAAAAGACCCTTGAGATTTGGGCAACCAGTGCATCGAATGTACCGCAACGCACCTAGTAGTACCGTACCGTAGTACCCAAGTACTCTCAGCACGGGTCAGTTCGCCGAGTCGCCCGGGCCGCCGGTATGATTCAGTAGTGCCAGTGAGCCTTTGAGAGTGGCAGTGGCCTGCGCCGCAGCTGCCAGCGAGTTTCCTTGAGCGATCTCTATTCAGTTTACCTTTCATTCGCTGCACTTGCTAAGCTCATGAAGTTTCTGCTTAAGCCTAACTGTCTCTCGGTGATGTCTGCCATAGATGTTTTGGAGAACACGAAGCGCCTTGTCGTAGCTAGCGATGGCATCTTGCTTGCTCTAGTGAAAGACATTCATCACTGCTGACAACGCATGTTACCACTCAAACCGGGTCAGAAGATCTCATCATGGCATCGGCGTAGTGCTGTTCCATCAATGCATGAATGGGATGGTTTCTGTGCAGATGATTTTTGGCTGCCCCCAGCACAAGTCGACAATATCTCACAGTTTCGTCATGGAGATTGAGACCCTTGAAAAGTATCAACGAACGGTTGATACAAAGATTCCTTACCAGGCATACATCAACGAGCAATTTGTAAATATCAAACATTATCCAGTTGTCGTACATCAGCACACTGCCAACCTCGTGCAAGGTCTAAATCAAAGGTCAGCTTTTATCTAAACTCAACATGGTCGATCGAAATAAAGCAAGCAACAACACACATATCTTTTGACTGTGTATCTTCGATGAGGTTTCAGAGACCTGCATGAGAATGAAGTGGCTTGACTTGAGTTGATGAGCTTGGTATTCACGCAAAGCGGAGCTCCAACCTTCCTGGGCCCTGACGATTGTCTGAATAATTGGATTCGTCACAATTAAAAAGATTTCGGAGAGCGAACATGTATGCATAGGATGTCACCTCCTTTGGGCCGGCAGCGATTCTAGATTCAAGCGGATGGTCAATGGGCCTGCGACATCTCGAGCATCTACAGAGAAATCCCTTGCGCGAGAGCAAGGCGTCTCTCCTCACGTCCAGAGGAGCATACAGCTCGACATATGCTATTGTGATCTCGGTGCCTCGGGGAATGTTCTCAAGAGCTCGAACTACCAATTTGTTTCCATCGAAGGAAATTATTGCATTAGGCTCACAGCTAAAGAAATAAGTCAAAATATCTTCAATGGCAGAGATGTATTTGAACCTGTGATTAATGAAAGAAGCAAGTGGATACAATCCATGGCCGAAGTTTTGACCCTTGAGGTCGACTATGCCATGCATATTTCGTTGAGCTTTAGAAATCATGGAAGCAATGACTTCATCTTGCAATTTGAAATTCACATCAACAAATCTGAGAGAGTTGATTACCATTTGTGTAGCTGCAGAAAACAAAAACAATTACCGATTCACAACACGCGCCATCCCTGAACAAGCCTGTCAGTAATGCACAAAATCCAATGCAAGTGCATGGACTTACCTAGAAGGTTGCTATCTTTAGAAGCACTCTTGTCATGCTCAAGCAGATTTAACAGACCTGCACAAATGTTGCTCCTGGAAAATGCATAGACCAAACGGAGGAACAACCTCAACCCCCGCACGCCTCTCTGCTATTTTATGAATTCGAACAATCAAACTGAGAGAAACAAGCTACAGCACCTTTTGATTTGCATCTGTCGATTTGTTCCATAGTGATAGAATAGAACATTCTCCGTCGTGATGAATGGAATCAAGCACTTGACATCGTTTTGAACAGTACAAAACTCCTCCACACTCGTTCGCACACACTACTGATTCTTCCACCTTAACTGAGTTGAAGCAATTTGAGCAAATCATTCCAGAATACTTGTCATTTACAACCGCTGCAAGTGCTGATGCTTCCATCAATACTTCCCCTTCTTGCACATCTTGCCTTGACTTGATACACCGCCCTCTTTCATGATCAGTCTGGAGTTCAATGGGAAATGCTTTTAGACATTCTGAAACGTACTGAATCGCACCCTGCAGGCTACCAGGAACACTTCTGCTCTCCTTGGATGATGCTCTGGAAATGCTACATTCTTGAAACTGCGATGTGAGCTGTTTTATCCCTGCCAAGCACCCAGAATGATCAGGCTGTATTCTCAAGGCGACCTGTGATATGACAGACATTGGCAATGCAAGCTTCAGGCATTCAATCATCAGGAATGAGATCCAAGCTCACATGAAAGAAATTTTCAGCAGAGATCGAATCTCCCTTGGAAAGGTGAATGTCACCCAGACGCTCGTATGCCCTTGCACAATTTGGAAATTTCCTTGTGCATTCCATGCAATCACGAGTAGCATCTTCCAATGCTCCCTGCTTCAGAAAGCAAAGTGCTCGGTTTGTGTATACAAATTCATCTTCTTGCCAGATCTTGTAATTACAAATCAGTTTGAGCACAAAATCTTCTTCAAACATACCTGAATAGACTCGGTATACAGCCTTTGCGCTTCTTGAAAATCCCCTGCTCGAAAAGCTTGATTTCCTTCATTCTTGGGCAACATTTAGACCCAAGGCATGTCATCATACTTCAAAGATACCTTGAGCCTAAGTGCATTATTTCTTGCATCAGAATCCAGTTCAACGTGACGTTTCTCTTCTTCTCCGATAGATTTCCATGACTTCGATCCGCATTCTTGTGCAGCAGCAAGTTCCTCATTCGGGGTAAGAATTGGTGCGAACACACGAAGCATCGAACGATTTCGAATCAATTTTGCCCTGACATGTTCCTCATTGATCACGTATGGACATCTGCACAAGATTTCATGATCAGCGTGGTCCTTGCCGGTCGATTGACGGAGACAAAAGATGTATGACCCGTCTTCCCCGTCTTGTTTGATTAAAAGATCCAGGTAGTCTTTACTTGGCACAGCCTCGGACAGTTGAAAGCAAATTTTTACTCCAATCACACTCTCATCCTCCACACAATGTTCTATCGTGCATGCCATGGTTTCCGGCAAAGTGAGCAATGAATGGCTCAGGTCTCAAGATGTTGCTGATCACTTTCCTTTTTCACTTGAAGCATGAATTCGTTGCCATGGTCTCACTGCTTGCTTATAATCGTGCAATGTTTTGTCGTCCTTCTCTTCCCCCCTGCATGATTTATGAGCGACGTGCGATCTTCTACCTGCTCCCCTAAACCCCTCCCCACTTGCGTTGCTTTTTCCCACCACACACTTGCCACCCTACCCCACCATTGCCCTTTGCTCGTTTCATCATGAAAATGACGGGTGTATCTGGTCAATCCTCTGTATTTCTAGTTGTTGGTCACGAATTTAGCAGCAAAAAAGTGGACAGGAGGAAGTGATCAAGTGAGAGAATCAAGTCGAGATGGAGGGTTGATTCTACTGAGGACATTCTAGGCGCGATTGTAAAATCACAACTTTCAGTACTTGCTGGGTTCAACATAAATCGTAACAAGCGGCAACATCTGCTCCACGATCATATGTCTGAAACCTTATATATATACGCATAAATTGCGATGTACAGCATCGAATGTTGGGGGCTTTACAGCCCTGCACACCGATGGTCTAGTGGTAGAATACGCCCCTGCCACGGGCGAGACCCGGGTTCGATTCCCGGTCGGTGTACCCGACTGTACAATTCTTTTTACGCTAGGCCTGGCTCCGAGCTCTGGTTTTTGATCACTGCAAGTTTGAGGCTGGCACGCCATATTATGTCTGGGCCTTCCGTCTAGCATCGCGGCGGTGATCTTAGAGTGGCTTGAAAAGACAGAGCGAGCCAACCCTCATCCTTCCAACTGCACAATACAGGCGGGGCTCAATAGGCAACAACAACTCGCATTGGAAGGCGGGGCCGCTCTTGAATCTGAGTCTGGCGCTGCTTGTCGATGATACACGTATTGACGGAAATTACGGCCAGTGAAACTTTCCGAAGCCCACACCAGTCCGAAGGAACAGTGTGGCCAGTGAACTCGATTGTTAGTCATGTTTTTCCATTTCAAACATGGACAAACCTGAAATAATTTTGCTTATCCATCAAAGCAAATCGATGCTGATAATGAATGCAAATACACAACAAGATGGCTGCTACACCTAGGTACACTCCCACTATCTCTCATCACAACTCCATCTGTTGATTAATGCAACTCCATCCGCCTTGCAATCATAATGAAGTTTGTTTTTGGCAGTCGATTGCAAGATAAAACGAAATCGATTCCCTTCATTTTGAATACTGAGCCATCATTCCTCACTAGATTTATACACATGACTTGAGGCGATCATATGTCCTTTTCATCGACGAAGTTGTCTTCGTCGGCAGTAAACAACGCAAGTTGCAGAGTACATTGGATGATTTATGATGTAAGATCTTTTGCTCCAGCATATGGATCTAGAGATTTGTTACATTTCTTGAACCTGCGTTGAAATTCATCAGGCACATTGCCCCTCTGCAACAGGGAATCAGAAACCGAAACAAGGCAAGAGTGATCGTACCTTTGGTAACGCATTTGGGTCTTTCTTTCTCTTCACGAGCTCAGGGTCCACTGGAGTTGTGCCGTTCAAGAGCATTTGCTTCATTTCTTCTGCAACTTCATGGAATTCGTAGTTGGCTCCGCCTTCTGCTTCATCATCCGTGTTTGGAAATTCGTCAAGAAACTTAGAGTACCCCCCTCTAAGCCTGATGTTTCCTGAATTGCAGTGCATGAACCCATCTGAAGCCGACATGCGGATACCGGCCCCTGCACCTGCACGGATCTCTGACATTGATGTCGCAAAAGAGAGCGACGAAACTACCAACAGCAACAGCAAGCTGGTCGTTAACGATTTGGTATCAAGCACAGCGCAAGAAAAACCGCTTGAATGCCTCCCCGGTACATGACTACAGAAGCGATAAGTCCTCTGATGGGTCTGCTGCCTCTCCTGACTGCGGGGCCGCTGCTCCTGTCTCGTTATCTTCCACCCCTCCATCCCAGCGCGCACTCCTGCAGCGGGAGGCCGAGGTGTCAGTGTGGGGAGGAGGGTTTCACGTTTACAACGGATTTGTAACGGATTCGCATCAAAACAAGATTCACAATGCACCGTGCACAGAGGACGATTGGCAGATAGTTTTGGAGGACTGAAGCCATTCAATGAGGGGATCTGAGGCTTTGATACCAAACTCAATGTCCTGCTTGCTTGCCTGCTTTCGATAGAAATAACATGAAGATCTGGTCTGAAGAGTTGCATCAGGATATGAGGAGATGCGACTGGTCAACAAGAAGTGGATTGGTTCGATATTGCTTCGTCTGATACAACCGCATCGAAAGGCAAAACACGCATGTAATTCAGAGTTTGCCATTTGTCCACTCGTATAACTGCCAGCAAGCATGAAACTTTTCGACCTCCTTATGACTGTAGTTTTCCTTCTCCTTCTCCAAGAAACCCAGATGAAAGACTCGAAACTGCAAGTAAGCAACAGACATTCAATACCAGACAAGGCTAAACGTGACAAAGGAGAGAAGAACTCAGCGTAATGTTTTTAACGCTTGAATCATGACATCTAAGCAAGCTTTCAGGACACTGAAGAATGAAGGGATCCAAAAATTAGGGTTGAGGCCAAATCCAATCCACACCAGCATTCACTGTGGCACTCGATGTAAAGATATCATTTTTCTTTTGACATGGCATAATTTTGCAAATGTGGAAATAGATGCAGTCAAACAGCCGAAACGGGGTAACGAATCCTACCCTGGAATTAACGAATACAACGAATTTGGACTAACAAGAAGGATTATGGTAAAAGCTGTCTGCTTTGAATCAAGTTTCATATTAGAATCAGGAAAAAGAGAGGAGAAGAGAAAACTTTCTCCGCGAAGCAAGCAATACCTACAGGTTGGTAGAAAAGTGTCTCCTCATAAGTGCCCACCTCTCATTCTATGGAAATTAGAGACAAGATCAAGGACCGAAGGACACTGTTTATTGGTAACCTCCCCATTGGCCCTCCGCTTCACAGAATCCGAAGCTCACTCCTCAGAGTACTGAAGCAATATGGGGTGCAATCAGAATATTGACGAGCATCATGGAAGCCTGATGCAAACTTTGATATAGAAAGTTGAATCCATGCGATTCCGTTCATTTGCTGTATCCAATTCCAAGATATTGAAACGAGAAGCGCTGAAAAGATATCAGGTACTTCTTGATGTAGAATTTCCTACCTGAATTTTTCATTTTGAAGTTTGGGATGCAAAAAGGCAACATGAATGCGTATGTTGTATTTCTTGATGAAAACTGTGCGAGAAGCGCTGCAAAAGCGTGCAACGGAATTAATCTTACTATTACGTACAATCGTAAGATTGAGATTACGTATCCACAAGGTTGTTTTACCAGGTGTGTCAGGAACTGGTGGAGAGCAACAAAAAATCCTCCAAAAGTCCAGCTGTGTAATTCGTTGCGACATTGCAACGGGTGCAAATTATGTCAGCGCCCGCTCTATATTCTTGGGTATGTTGCTACACGGTACATCTTGGTTCTGATATCTATCAGGAAATGTACCATTCGTAAACGCGAGTGAAGATTCTATCAGGAACATCTGGCACATTGTCACAATCTCGTTTGACGAATCTTGCAGATTGCTCTTCCGTTCCTGTGGCGATATAGAGAATGTACGGCTAGTCCGCGACAAGATGACGGGATATGGTGACGAAGACTTGACCGTTGAGAAAGTTTCTAACTTGTTGTGCAGGGAAAGGCTTTGGCTACATACAGTTTGTGAACGAAACTAGCGTCCACAAAGGTGAAAGGTTCAAGGCATCTGAGAGTATTGAATTGCATTCAACGATGCAGCACTTCAGATGGCCAAGCATCGTCCTCCTAGCCTATGTGTTGGTGAAAGACGTTATGAGGTCTGATTCGAAAGTACAGTTTCTGAGGTATCACAATCGTACAGCTCAGGATTCAGGCAGCTATGAAGCCGATGCACCTCGAACGAAAAAAGGTGATGCACATTTCGGATGAACATTTTGTAATCTCTGAATAACCTGCCTTGATGACTTGATGCACAGAAAGTAAAGCAATTCCTGGAGAAAGGAGGGAAGAAAGCTTACCAAAAACGAATGAAAAGATGGAAGGTAATGTTCAGAGTTTGCCATTCAACTTCTTCGTCTAATTTACTTCACACCCAGGCAAGGAAGAAGAAGCGTTTCGAGGTCAAGACCGGGGTACGTAAGGTAACAGGCACAAGTGTGGAATGTCAAGTCTGATGAGCAGAAGTCAAAGGACGGGAAAGACTCTCCACGATCGGAGAAAAGAGCGTACAAGCAGCGTGAGAAATTGAAATCTGATAGCGTAATATGTTTTTCTATCTGTAATTGTGGACTGAAGCGGTTTCCTCTTTTATTCAGAAGTCAACAAAAGTCCAGGTCGTGACAAAGGGACAGCATACGGCAAAGAAGAAGAAGGAATCAAAATCTAGAATGGCGAGAAAGGGAGAAAAGAAGGTTAAGAACAAGAAGGTGGGCAGGAAGGGGCAGTGAAGCTCCACATTTACATATTGTGCATTTCAACAAAGAATGAACATCATCTGATTTGCATATCTCTGTACGGGCTTGAAACATTTCATCACATCAATGTAATCCAACAGAAAAATCTCTGAAAACCGTATGGTCCGTCGAGGGAAGGGTCTATTGGATGAGAGCGACATTAGGTCGTCTCAGTAGACTTGTAGTAGGTAGAATGCATTAGACTAATCCCTTGTTCGCGAACCTCTTCAACAATAAGTTGACACGAGGACTACGAGAGTCGAAGAGGACCCTGACTACTGTCCCACAGGCCATGTACGGCGAGTAGGACTATGAAATCTTCGGTTTTCCGTTGTAAAGGATAGAATTTGACTTTTTTGTTTATGTCAAGTGGGGGGTGGCCATATAATATAGGAGAGCAGAGCGCGTATGCTGGAGGGAGAGTGGGTGGGTATTGAATTTTTAGTCAACTTATTGGCTCAACTAAAACTAACTCCTAAAATCTGAGGGCATCAAGGATTCCCTGGCGCATTTGATGTGCGAGATGCGGCCAATGAAGCTGAAAGATGAAGACAGGTAAGCATGGGAAGAGCGGAAGACAGGTGGCAAAGGAGGAGAAAGGAAGACATGTAACAAAGGGGAAACAGGAAAGACAGGCAGCAAATGGTGAGAAGGGAGGCAAGCTTAAGTTGTATTTGAAGTTAGTGAAAAGAATGAAGAAAACATTTTGATCAAACAGGCAACATATTGCAAACCAGAAGGATACGATTGGAGAGATGATCTCCCCACCGCAGGCATAGATCTACTTTCAGCAGAGAAAGCCTCATATGCATGTTACATGGATCTCAAAGGGTGCGAGCCGATTTATAGCACACTGACGAGGAACTACAGGTTGATGAGCGATCGAAAACAAATTCCTCATCCAAAGATACCCTGAGCTGTGAGATTTTGGCCAAAATGATGTCTAGAAGACACTTTGTCCCTCATATGCTTCTTTTGTTGCTTTCTGACGTCGCGGATACATCACGACACGATCTTGATTATGCAAAACCGTATGGGGATGGATTGACAATTGCAACTGCTGGTGTCAGGGGACGATATTTGTTGGTATCAAGTGATCTCTCTGCGAACCGATTAAAGGAATTCTCTTCAGCGTTGATTCACGTAACTTGGTCTTCAAATGAGAAATTCAGATCTCCAATTGTTCGTTATGACTCTGTTTCTATGCCTCAAAGTTGTCCTGATTCTCGTGGATATTGCATTACTGAGATCCGAATCGTCAAACCAGGAGGAGGATGTTTGACTGGAGGCAAGATTTATGCAGAAGGTGGTGGTGGATCTCAATTTTCGGCAGACTTTTCAATCAATTCTAGGGGTTCAATCTCAGACGTGCACATCATTGACCCTGGACATTCGTATACATCAAGCCCTACGATCTGGATTGCGCAAGGAGGAGATGGCTGTGGTGGTTTTGAATTCCTTCCAGTGATAAGCCGCGGGGATGAGCATTACGTAGATTATCTGATCACGTTGAGTGGAAAGTTTTTGATTTTACACAAGAAGTTGATTCAAGGCGGATTGGGATTGAATCTCGGAAATTTTGAAAATGGAAATTGGATATTCAGTAAAGTTGATAGAAACAATTGGTTTTCCAGACGAGAGTTCACATATGATTTCAGCAACATTTCAGGAGAGTGGGCTGGCAAGCTACAGTCGTTACAGGGTGGCAATGTGATGTTCACAGTAAGGACAAGCTCTAGCATCAGGCTTTGGATCAATGGCGAGGTTGTCATTGACACCATCTACAAAGACCACTCAACAATTTCAAAGGCATGTACAACGATTGATAGCGCCTTTTACTTTCAAGTAATTTCAGATTTGGATAGAGGCGTTCGTTCATTCACATCAATGAGTTGCCCTATGAAATCATTACAAAGTGCAGCCTCATCTTCTGCAAAAATACATGAATTTCAATTTCAAACCTTGTTGTTGCCAGCCATGTCTGTACATAAAGTTGACATCCTGGAACCTGGTGTGATTGGGATAGCAAGAGACGGAGTCGTGATATATCATTTGGGCATGAACTCTGGGGCAGTACCCTCGATCGATTCATGTGGAGGCGTTCTGTTTGCGAGTGGACTATATGCCTATGTGAAGTATCCGTCTTGTCTCCTTCCAAATCCGGAAGTCGCACACTCACCTCTGGTTGGATTCATGTTAGATGGAATTCCAATCTACGGTCCACTCGATGTCGGAGGTGCAAAGGCGGAGGACATTCATGGTCGCTATCAACTCGACGAATGTGGAGGCCATGTGGACTCTCAAAACAACTTCTATCACTATCACTACAGGTCGAAGTATCCTTTCTCCATCTCGTGCTTCAGGGCCTGTCTATTCCAGCCAAATCTGATTTACCGGAATCCGTACGTTGCTAAAATTAGCCAAGATTGCAAGGATTCCGATTTGAAGTACAGTTACCATCCTCTTGACAATCTTGCTATTTCTGTCATTAACAATTTTGACCCTCAAGCTCATCTAAAATTGTCCGTGTTTCATGGCGGCAGGAACATGACTTACGGCAAGTTTTATGATTTTAAGTTACAATTTGAAGATGTTGGAATCGGAAGTTTCTTTGACCTCAAATGGGCTAACGAGTACCAATCGCCTACACACATTCCCGATGCTTTATTCTTTTTCTCTCAAGACATTATGAGCAATGACATTTCAATGTTGATTTTGCCGGGCTTGGCTTCAACAGCAACATCGACGACCTCGGCGCAGAATGGCAGCTCGTATAGGGTTGGTATCTGGAATGCCGAAGTGGTTACGAGGGATAGATACGGAAATAGATGCTCTTCGACGAACTTGACAGTAGTTTCGTGGATTGAGTTAAACGCCTCTATCGTGAATTGCACCGTAATTTACCAGGGCAGTGGCAATTATCGCGTTTCGGCCCTCGTCACACGATCAGGGTCCTGGAACTTCAACGTACTTGTCAATGAACGACTGCTTGACGATTCACCCAAGGTTTTGATCTTCGAACCAGGCTCCGTCGACGCAAAAATTTCGGCTGTCATTGGAAACTGTAATGGAGGCCTTGAATTCATTATGACTAGAGGCCAAGTTGCAAACTTTCTGATTCAACCGAAAGATTCCTTTGGTAATAATGTCACAACTACCTCTGGTGTTGGGTTCTCTGCATGGTTGCGGAAAGATCTTACCGTACACAATTACTGTCCTATCTATCAACTCCTCCCTTCACTCTACTCAGCATCCTGTCTTGCTTACACCCCGGGACTCATTTCGCTGGAAGTTGTCTTCCAACTCCATTTTGTAGGCTCAACTCCTTTGCAAGTCTACGTCGAAGCTGGATCAACATGTGCAGGGACTAGCAGAGTGTATGGGCCACTTCTTACTCTTTCAACAGTTGGCATTGAAACATTCTTTTTCATAGAAACCCGTGACGCCCTGTATTTCAACAAGAATGCAGGTGGCGACCAGTTTTTTGTTTCCTTCAATTCTACTGCTGCAAACGCCACTGGATCTGTCCTAGACGCATCTATGGATCGTTTGAATTTCACTTGCAACAGACCATCAAGCATGAACAATCCTTCTATTGAGTTAGGAATACTGCAGGCCACGCTTGAGGTATTCGATAAGCAGATGCTTTACCTCCGGACTGGAAAATCGTTTGCATCCTTTGGAGATTTTATTCTGATTGACTCTGAGATCATGTCAGTTGTCTCGAGTTCCAGCAATTCTCTTGTCGTTCAACGAGGACAGTTCGGAGGTGCTGTTGGCATACATCTTCCTGGCTCCCTTATCTATCTCTTCCTTCCTAATTGTGAAGCGGGAAAGTACGTCACCTACGTGCAGCTCACCGTGTCCGGCACTTATGTTGTGACTGTGAGCTTGGGAGGGTTTTATCCACTCCACGGCTCGCCCTTCGTTTTAAGGGTGAGGCCAGCTGCTTTCTCGTTGAGCAACAACAAGGTTGTGGGGGAGGGCCTGACCTTGGCTACTGCTGGTTTCAAATCTCATTTCCAAGTTTTAGCAAGAGACTTGTATGGAAATGTTATTGAGGCTTTTGATGATCAAATCGTGAACTATCAGATCTTTGATACATATCTGCAAGTCGTGTTCAACGGATCATACAGTCTCATGTTCTCAGAAGGGATGCAGCTACCTGTCTTCCTGGTCCAATACTATCTTGAAAAAGGTTCCTGCTCTTGCTTCAGCCACTCTCTGAAGATCAATGGCACAGATATCATTCCAGACCTGCAGGCATTGTGCTTGACTGTGGTTCCGCAGAGAGCGTCACTTTCAAACTCATTCTTCCCTCAGTTGACCAACAGAAACTTGAGCGTTGGAACCCCTGCACTACAAGTCATTGATGCCTTCAATTCTGCTGGACAAGTGCAATGTTTAAATCGCATTGCTTCCGTTGAAATCCTTTATGATCAGGTCCAAGGTGCTTTGGTAGACGCATCTCAAGTGAAAGTGGATGTGACCTGTATCTTGCCTTGTACTGGAAGCGGCTTCAGCGCCACCTTTGATGTGCAGCAGGGCGAGGTCGGGAACGTTCGAGTACTTGATTGTGGATGTGGCTACGATCCAAAATTTCCTCCCCAGATAGGGAACGCGACATTTGCTCCAGGCGTTATTTTCAGGCCTGTGTTCCAAAGTCAGTCATTCGAAAGATGGAGCATCACTTATTCTGCCTTGTTGGTGTCTGGTTTGCGTGCAACCTTCTATGAGAGTGAGGAATTCACCGTGCCTGCGTTTTCCGGGCCCTGGTCAAATAAAGGAGTGCAGGATGTTCTTTGCCTTACATCAGGCTCCATCAGGACAAAGGAGTCACTAGGAAATCATCTGAATCCTTCCGTATTTGGTGACTTCAAAGGTTTTTTGATACTGCCCAATCAAGGTTACACCTCCATCTCTTTTGCTGCAACTGGATCTGGACAACGAGTAAAGCTGTGGATAGATGAAAGCATCGTGATAGATACATGGACGAGTCTTGGTGCATGGATAATGACATATTCCTTCACGCCATCCCAAGCATCCTCTGCGCATGAAATTCATATCCGTTACAAAGGAACCCCGCTTGATTGCTTGAGCTTGAAATGGAATGTCACAACAATAGAAGAATTGATTCCGCTTCAAGCTTTTGCTTCTCAATTGCATGTGACTCACCCAGTTCTTTCAGACATGAGAAATGGTTCGTACCAAATCGAATTTTCAAGCACAAAGTCTGGAATATATTCGAACGCTCTGGCTTTGACTTACAGAGGTGGTCTTTCGGCTACGTACATTCCAAACAAGTTGTGGCAGCTGACAGGGAATGAGCTGCGACGAGTCGATCCTGAGGTGAACTTTGTATGGGGATCGAAAGCACCGATGGCAAATTTCCCTTCAGATGACTTCAGCGTGATTTGGGAAGGATTTCTTCAACCCAAGGTAGATGACATCTACCAATTGCACTTTATTGCAGATGACTCAATCGTTGTCTACTTCGACGGACAAAAAGTCTTGAACACTTCACAGGAAGAAATGAGAGTCGAATACGTATATTTTGTGACATATCCCCTATTAGCGCAGAACTTGTATCAAATCAAAATTCTCTACAAAGAAGAGCAAGTGCATGCCAATGCTAGAATGCTTTGGAGCACAAATTCGATGGCGAAGGAGCTTATTTCATCTTCTTATCTGTTTTACTCTACCGAGCCATCCAGATATTTTGATTCATATATCCTGGCTTCAAATTTGAACATAGATTTTACGGCCTCGAAAGCTGTCGGTCAAGTGCCCTCCAAAGTGACAGCAGGAGATTCTGCAACTTTCACAGCGTTCTATAAAGATCAATTCTTCAACCCAACTTTCGGTGCGAATCCCGATGGGTTTTTCTTCGTAGCAAGAGCTCTTCCTGTGGCTGGTGGTATCCAGAGCTTTCAGATCGATATTGTGAACGGTGGATTGAATTACATTCCTGGATCTCTTCGAATTGAAGTCTGCAGTCAATTATTTTACTCCAACTTCAATGTCAGCAGCGTTGGATCTATCAACAGCATCGACAACACTTTTTTCGATTGCGGAGAAGTTTCTCATGAACATGGGCTCCATGTAACTCCTCTATACTCTACTACAAACACGCTTCAAGGAGGTTCCGTTACATCAGTATCTATTTCTGGAACTGCCTCTCTACCATACAAACATGAGGGAAATCTTATTTGGAACTGTTCAGGCATAACCGATTGTGAGGGGTTTGGGCTGGCTGGAATTTGTTATGCCGCTTCCGGCAATGTCACCAGTGTCGTGCTTATTGATCACGGTAGCAACTTCTCATCAATAGCAAAGCCGTCTGTTTACTGTGAGGATGGATCAGGGCAAGAGTTCCAAGTCAACATCGCCGAGGGAGCATTGTTTCTTCCGATGTACGAAGCACCAATGCAGAAAGCAATCTGCAACTCTTCCGATCCCTGTGCAGACATGAATGTTGCTTCGCTCTCCCTCAGCGTATCACTCACTCGAGCTGGAACGATGGAGTTTTCGGTAGCCACAGCGTTTTCTGGAGGATTGCAGGCGACATATTATCTGTGTTCTTACTCAGAAGAGTTAGCATTGGATTGTGGAACTCCAGCTAAGACTGTAATTGACGCAGAATCGATTTTCTAGTCTTGGATCTGCGGGAGACATAACATGGCCGACTGAATCCAATCTTCCGTATGAAAATTACGCTTTGAGAGATGCAAATCCGTTTCGAGCCCGTTGGTTTGGATGGTTATACACGCCTTTCCTGCAGGAGAGGTTTGAAATACATTGCTCCATAGCAGAAACTGATGAGCGACTGCGTTTGTGGCTCGACAACATCATGCTCATTGATCAGTGGAATAGTCTGGATGATCTCAACCTCTCAGCCTCTTTCCGAACGACAGATGCACGTCCGATATCACTCCAGCTCGAATACCAGGAATTGGAGGGCTCTAGGAAACTGCAGGTGTCCCTGAAGCATGAGGATAATATCATGGCTTTGGGAGGAATTTATGCTTACTATGAGAATTATTTCAAAGGAGCAGAGCCCACTTCAATTGTCGTTGAAAGTTCGTCTACTTGTGCGTCGAGTTCAATCGTAATAGGCAATTTTCTACGGGCAAAGTTCGACAAAGTTGTTGAAATTTCTATTCTAGCAAAGGACAGCTTTAACAACATTGTGACCTCTCCCTCTGAGAATTTTGGTGCACTTTTGGTCAATGAAGACAATACTACAATCAGCAAATTCTTAATTTCAGAAATCGTGAATAGCACTTTCTACACAAAAATTTATGGAATCAACGAATCAATGTCAAGAGTCATGGTCATGTACTTTTCTCGAGGTTATATTCAAATCGATGTGGGCAATTTTAGTGAAATTTTTCATATTTCATCATCAATGTGCAGTCCTGTTCCATCTGGCTTAAAGAATTATGGCAGCTTAAGATGGAGCTTCTACATAATTCCCACAATCACTGGTCAGTACACGTTCACGTCAACAAGACTTTCATATGAAGATGAAATTTCGATATGGTTGGACGATCATCCTTTGATCCTGAACAGGCTGACATCTTGTCTAGAGAGAGAAGTTGATATTTATCTATGTGCTGGCTGCTTGTATAGTGTTGTCTTGCTACAATCCAGCTATTCAGCTTACCACGACATTCCTTTGCGCTGGCGGTTTGAGACATCAAATGAATTCGTGTGTATTCCTCCTAGCGTTATTTACTCGTCTTTTGCTGTCAGCCAAGGGGCATACGAACTTCCGGCGGGGTCTCAATTGACTTCAAATACCTACAGCTGCGAGGGTGACTTCTTGACACTGACAACTGCTGGAGTACAAGCTTCGTTCACCTTGTTGGCGAACAGAGAGGGATTTGCAAGTGGGTCTGGGGATTCCAGTTGGTACCTTGTAGCATGGAAGGAAAGAAATCCGCCGCTGCTTATGTTTTATCCAGCTGTACAGCAAGCAAACTCCAGCTACTCCATACAGTACATGCTCACTTTGTCTGGATGGTATTTTACGTCCATCAAGCGCTACATTCCTGGTGGTTTGATGTTCACTTCGACGATACCAAGCACTTTGACGAGCACACGATCTATCACATTGTTAGGATTTGAAAACGTTCTACAGAATGGTTCGAGCTGCTCATGGGAGGGTTTCTTGAGGCCAACATACTCTGAATTGTATTCTTTTATTGTTGATTGTGACAACTGTGCGCCAAGTCTCATAATTGACAATCAAGAGCTGTTCTCAGATGCTCAGTATTCGGTACATCGAATACAATCAGGCAAAGTTTTCTTGAATGATTCGCAAGCAACTTACATTCGTTTTCAAATAAGGTACACGCTTTCTGAAACACAATTACATCTTTATTGGATGAGTCGATCCCAAATGCTTCAGGAAATACCTTCAAGCAGATTTATGTATCCGGTTGAAACAGCATGCGAACAAGCCAGCATCCTTAATGTTCTTCCAACAAGCAATTTATGCAAGGATCTGGCAATTGTTACCGGATCAAGTCTGACATTGGCAACAGCAGGACAAACTATGACTTTCTCTCTGTTTCTTAGAGATACTTACGGCAACACGATTCAGAATCCAAGTGAGGGTGGCTCAATACTTAAGACGTATCTGGAATCTCACGAAATGAATGTTGATCTGTATTCAAGACCATTGATGCAAATACCAGTAGTCAACATTAATTTGGACTCATTTCAGAAGTCTATTGGTCTAGACACAGATAAATTTTTGAAATCGACAGGAATTATGCTGGAGGAAGATTTATCACCTGATGTCTCGTTTGCAAAGGTTGTGATGAATGCATCCAATTTCAGTCTTTTGCGCAAAAATATCTATATTGGTGGTGAGATCCTTTACGTAAAAAGCTTTTCGAATTTGAATGTGATTCAGCTTGTACGTGGAATTTTAGGTACGTATCCAGATTCCCATCCAAAAAATTCTCGAATTTACTCCTATATCGGCAAACCTGAGTCAAATTTTGCAATCAGCGTCCAACCATGCAAATTCACGCTTGCAAATGTTTTTCAAAGCAACCCATTTCCAAGTCAATTGAATACTTTGACTGTAATACTAAGGTGCAATTGCAAACTGAATATTGCTGATGAAATCATCCTACAGGGAATGACTGGGAGCTCAACTAATGACGAATACATCGAAGTATTTCAAGAATACCTGGTCTTCAACCAAAGCGCTAATTGGAACTCTACCTCAGGGACCCTCTCATTATCACTCACGGAAGAAATGCTTCCAGACGAACATTATCAATTTTCTTTCTCCTTGAGGAATTCAATGAAGGGACAGCAGGCTCAAACAATAAACGTGAAGACCAGCAACAGATTTTTTTCAGGCTACCTGGAACTGGCTTTCGAGGAGTATGGATACGCGAGGTCGGTCATCGGCGAGTTACAAAATGACTTCTCTTCAAACTCTCAAGTACTTGTGTTTCAGCCAACATCCTCAGTCAAAATTGGCGACCAGCTGCAAATCGACAGCGAGCGATTTCAAATAGTAAACGAAACAGTCGGGTTTTTCGTGGTCGAGAGTCTGATGGAATTTCCACACATGAGGCCACATGCAAAGGGATCCCTGGTATATCAGATCCTGCAAGGAAGCAAGGAAGGCGACTCGGCTCCAATGAAGATCTATCCACCAACATTTCTGCTGAGCATAATTTCCCAATCAACCAAAACTCCATGCTGGACACCTTGTACAAGTGAAAATCTCATCACTGTAAATCTAAAGTTGAGCATAAATCTTACAAATAGGTCGCAGTTGGTTTTTTCTGGTATTCTCAATTCACAAACAATTGATGCATATATGACAGTACGACTCAATGAGTACGGAAGAAACATTTCAGCGAACGAGACAATTTTACATGTTCTATCACCTGTAAATGTCACATTGCAACAAGGACAGTTTTTAAGGATCGAACAAGAACTTCTTGTTATCAGATCAATCAATAAGGAAACTTTGTCGCAAAACTTTTCTGTCATCACCATTCTTGACTCATGGTTAAATCTCTTTCTACCAAATACGTACGCAAAGCTACACAATGGTATCATAGTTTTGGGCAATGATAACTTTGGAATAGGAGAATCTTTTCTTGTCCAACATATTGAATGGGGTGACAGTTTACCAGGGCACTTGGATACCATCCAGTATCTGGATGCAACGTTGTTGGTCAACGGTATAGATACTGCACAAACTGAAATTTCTGTTACTAAATTGGATATGAGAAGATTGCAAGTCAACTGTTTTCTTGCATTGAATGATGAGATTGTGAAAGTCGTATCAATCTTGTATGGAACGAATACAATCGAAGTCGCTCGAGCTCAAGCAGGAACTTCTGCTCAGACGCACACTTCAGATTCGATCGTTTCTGTCGAGCGATATTTCATCCTCATGCAAGATCTCAACGAAACCTCCACCACTTTGACTTTGAATTATGACTTTGTTCAATCCGTGCGGGCTGGGGAGGTTTTGCAGGTGCTCGATGAATCGATCTTGGTTCAAAACGTTGCAGTGATTGAGGATGAAACATCCATGAAATACTCAATAAGTTGCTTACGTGCGTATGGCACATCTACCTCATCATCTTACCAATCAAGCACGCCAGTTGTGAAAGTCGAAAGATCTTCGTTGTCCATGAGTTTGAACGAAAATCAAACAAAACTCCATATCCTCTCTAATTTGAGTGTTGCAACATCTGTCAGATCATTTCTGAAAATTGGGAATGAAGTTGTCAAGGTGCTTGGAGTGAATGGTACAGAGATAGTGATACAGCGTGCCCAAGGCAACACCAGAGCTACATATCACGTTCAAGGCGAAAATATTCACGTCTTGCCTTGTTCGGCCTTAGATCTAGCAAATGCTAGTGTTTTGGAATATGACACCTCGCGATTCCAAGTTGTTCCCGGTGTCATCGACATACGGCAAGGCTCAATCATTCAGATAGGAGCCGAAACGATTCGCGTGCTTGATGTGAGTAATTACACGGTCACAGTATCTAGGGGAGAGCTTGGGACCTCTGCAACACGACATACCAATGGAGACTTAGTTTGCCTCATTCCGCATACTTACCTTGACTTGAGGTTTTCCGGAAACCTTAGTTCAGCATCCACAGTCATTCCAGTGATTTCTGTCCTTGCAGCAGATATTTTTGAAGGAAGCTTTATAATGATCGAAAGCGAGATTCTGTTTGTCTCAAAAATAACGGATGACAATCACCTTGAAGTCGTTCGAGGTCAGAACGGAACTCTGGCATCAGAGCATGATTACAGATCGTCTATTGCTATCATTACATCTTCCAAAATCATCACGCGAGATGTGCTTTCTGTTGAGCGAGGACAGGGTTCAACTGTAGCTTCCTCTCATCCAGACCTGGCCAAGGCGTCTTTAGTGGTTCCGATTTTCGATCTTGCAAATGTTGAATCCGGGTTTGGACAGTGGAGACAAAAAGAAGGAGAACTGATTTTTCACACCAAGGCAGACAATTTGGTTGCTGCTGGGACTGAATTTTCATTTCAATTCAATCTCAAAAACCCGAAGGCTGCAAACCCTGGGAATGTTGTATTTGTTTCAATGATTGAAGATCAAAAGAATGTAATCTATCCCACCCCCATGAATTCTGGACTCAATTTTTTCGTTATTGATAACCCGACCTTCGATGTTGCACAGTATTCTTACGGATTCCAATCATCCAGAACTTATATCCATTTAACTTTGCGCTCAAATGTGGACCTTGAGGGTCCAGCAATTGTGCGAATCTATTTCGCTGACAGTCAGATGTTTGATGGGATTCTGTTGGTACTGCTGTCAGATGGTTCCTCACCATTTGGTGGGGAAGCTAGTTGGGATTCTGTGTTGTTTGCATTAAAACTTCACATAAATGATACACAAAAATTGATTGCTGGAGTGGTATACAACACGTCTCTGCTGATCAATCGCAAGGATGAGACACTTACTCAGCCAACCATCGAGGCTTATTCTGAAAGATCTGGTCTGAGAATTTTACGACAAAACCTGCAGAAGACAGGATATGACTACCCATGTCAGATGTATGTTCAATCTGATCAGAATCTCACCAACACCAGCGATATTTTGCCTTACGCGATGATATATCAAAACTCTTCATTTCCTGGTGAAATGAATAAGATAACTGTGATGCTTTGTTCATCCATCACTTTAGAAGGGACAATCATCTTTATTGAAGGGCTGCGTGGAAGTACGACCATTGATTCGATACTTTACTTGCAATACGAGCCTGAAGACGGAATATCCCGTTGTCCATTCAATGCTAATGCAACCTGGAGTAATGCAGCTGGGCGATGTGTCATGCAATTAGAATCAAATGTGTCCTTGATTGCAGGTACATTATGCAAGATTTCATTCGTCATAAGGAATAACATAAGCAGTCAGATAGCTCAAAAACCATACATTGGCGTGGCTGCATTGAGTGGTAAATATGAAATGCGAACTGCAACACAGCTGTCCACTAGTATGTTCGGCAGCTTTTACAACCTGCCTATGCTGATTCAAAGAGCCAGCTTTTTGTACCTTGCTTTGCAGCAGGACAGCACATTTCCAAATTCGAAGAACAATGTAATATTTTCTTTGATGACCAATTGCAAGCTGAAAGGAACAGACAATTCTTCCTTTAAGATAAGGCTGACTCAGCTGACATTTTCTACTTCACAGGCGATTCATGTAACCTATGTGCCAGTTATGAAGGGATTGGTGTTGGACATCATTTCAAATTCAGTATACAGACTAAGTTTTGATATTATGATGCTCAAAGTTGATTTTAAAAATTACTATATCTTCATCAGGACAAACATGTCTGGTATTTTTGGTTCTCAAATTCATGTAAGAAGTGTGATTTCGTTGTCACGTGATGGAATCGTGACATTGAATGCATCTGTGCCTGATTTAGTTTCAAGAATCTCCGAATATTGGGTTCAATACTATCTTGAAAATCCGTTGGAGCCAATTGCAGAAGTAGACTTGAATCAAAAATTAATCACCTTGAGATTGCTTTCAAACGCGTATATAGAGGCTGGAGTTATTTCTTCGTTCTCAATTCAAGTTGTTAACCTTCCTTTTCAGTCATTTCCTTCATCAATATTCGTAGAGGCTGGAGGGTCGTTTGAAATTTCGCCAAGAAGATATGAATATGACTCGCTGGGGATTCCAAGAACGCTGATTGCGTATTTGAATGGATCATACAATATTTCTGAAACCATCCTTGACTTTCTGCATCCTAGGTTTGACAACATAAGCGTCGGACATTACATTCAAGTAGACAGCGAGTTGATGATCGTGCTTGATGTCATCGGAAACATTTTGTCAGTTCGGAGGGGATGTATGGGAACAATCAGTCAACCTCATCAAGATGGTGCACAAGTGTATTTGGCTCTCCTAGGCTCATCTTTCGGAGATTCAGAACCCTTTCGTGTGTTCGAGCCAAAGTTCATAAGAGCAGACATTGGACAATCTCGAATCGATACCGGAGTGTCGAATTCTATTTGTGTAACCTTCGCTCTGAATGTTGATATTTTTGTTTCCGAAAACTTTACGATCAAGATCGGAAACTTAAGTGGAATTACTCATCCGATCGGTCCCATTCCAATCTATTCATGCGATGATTTGAGGATTCCTTCACATTCGGCAAGCATGGACATCGAATTCTCATCTCTGAGCGTAAATCTCGAATTCAACTTGCACAAGGGTATTTCATATGCGTTTGGATTTGACGTGGTAAATCCCACAACTCCCCAGTCATCACCAGATATTTACATAATGGCAGTCGGACCTTACAATGTGAAAATGAGCTATTTTCAAACAATCCTTCCTAATCTTCCGGTCATTTCTCGCTTTCGATTGACTGTGCAAGTTGAAAACTGGTGGACCACGGAAATTTTCGTTCCAGAGAATCATGATTTGCCTTTGTATTCGTACGTTCGAATAGGAGATGAGCTTATGACCATTGTAGAATCGACGGAGCGTGAGGTTATAGTTCAAAGATGTGTTCACAACACAGTTTGTACCAAGCACATAGCTGGCGAAACTGTTTTTGCTTACGCTGTAGGAGCGCGCATTGGTGATTCAAGGCCATTGCAAGTTCGAAATGGTTTCATATTTGGTATGCTTAGACAAAGCAGTCCAAACCCTTCCGAATTGGATACAATCGAACTTTCTCTGATATTTGTTGCCAAACCAAACAGCACACAGAAGATTGTCATAAGTGGATTGATTGGCTTTGAAGATTCTAGCAATAGCCAATATCCAATATTTGTGAAACAACGAAATGAGAGCAGCACAGCATTTGGCAGCTTTGCAGTTTGGTCAAGAGAACATGGATCAATGACTGTGTCTTTTACCATGAATGATTCGAGTGCCTTACACCCGTTTCAGATAAGCTTCACCCTTCAAAATCCAATTCCTACAA
Source organism: Guillardia theta CCMP2712 (assembly GCF_000315625.1). Taxonomy (NCBI): domain Eukaryota; class Cryptophyceae; order Pyrenomonadales; family Geminigeraceae; genus Guillardia; species Guillardia theta. The sequence goes on from NW_005434664.1 coordinate 50,229, forward strand.
ACCAAAGGATGGATCGAGTTGAATTTAGCCAAGTAAACGGCACAAATATTTATCAGGCGACTCCACAGGTTGCGTCAATGTTTGACTTCTTTTTGGGATCGAAAATAGAAGGTTTACTCGCAACTTACTATGTCGATTCCTCGTTAGATAATCCCTCGTGCAACATAGAAGCAGCTTCCATTGGAGGAAATCTTAATCCATGTCCAACATCATACATGGGATTCAGCACTTATTCACGTCTGCAGGGATATCTGAATGTTGAGAGTGCTGTTTATGCAACCTGCAATTTCGTATTTGGCAGTGCTATGGATCGTGCACGACTGTGGATTGAAAATGTTTTATTGATCGATCAATGGGACAGCTTGGAAACAATCACGACCAGTATCAAAACTGATTTGACAGCGCATGAGACTTACTTTCGTTTGGAACAGCAAGTGCTACCGACTGGTACCGGAAATGCTATATCTTGGTATGATGTTAGGGGTAATGGTTTAAACGCAACATTCGATTTCATAAGATTGTTTGTCAGCGAACTTCAAATCACGATTTATCCAGCATTTCCGTGTGCTTCAACGAGCTCATGTACAGGAAGTTCACTATCAATACAGACTGCAGGAATACAAGCAACCTTTACCTTGGTAGTGAGAGATGAATTTGGCAATGTTCGATATCAGCAGACTGATCAAATATTTTCTTTCGGGGTTCTGTCTTACTTCAAACTTGCTGACAATTCAACTCCTTTGCGCCCCCTTGTCAAAGTCAACTTGGGTCGTTTTCATTATGAGTACCTGAATACCAGAGCTGTGGAACAAAAGATATACAGTTGCATTGCACTTTCAGGGGGCTTGTTTGCAACATACTACCAGAACTGGTTGCCACATACAACAAGCATAGATTCAACTCTTGACTTTTCTAGAGACGTTTCCATCGAGCAAGCAGCTCACTGGCCAAACTCTCAGCTATCTTTCAATACGATAAATGGTGCATTTGAAGCTCGATGGCAGGGCTTTGTACGTTCAAAGCTGTTCAGTCTGCACACCTTTTACGTGAATTTTGGTGCGACACGAGACCCCATGGACCGTATAAAAGTGTGGATTGACAACAAAATCGTAGTTGAACAATGGTCTTCTTTGCAAAGCGCATTCATCACAGGAACCATTTCCCTTCAAAACCCAGAAACTTTGTACGAAATCAACATCGAATATCGCAATGGAGGGAATTCTCAATCCTACCTGCAATTGTTCTGGAATTTTGACGAAGACTACAACTCTGGAATTTTTGTCATCTCCTCTTCTAGACTATATTCCTGTCATCTTGTTCGCAATTCACCTTTCAATGTCAGGACGGTTGCCAACGTCGTTTCGCCAGACCAAAGTTTGATTTCCACGAATAATTTGCCATTCGAAAATGTTGGACAACGAGTCAACATCACCATACAATTAAAAGATGCTTACGGAAATAATATCACATCAAATGCATTCCCGTTTGAAGGTCATGAAGTCGGCATAGCTTGCCGAGTCAGCGATATTTCTTCGACACACGATTTGCAAGAATATCGATCATGTGCAGTCTTGCACGTTGGAAAGTGTTCTCTAATAGGAAGCTGTGATAACAGTTACATTTTGGGTGAAGTTTTGAAAAGAAATATCAATATATCGCTATCACTCTTTATTAACGGGGGGTTAACAGAAACAACATATCGAGATCTCAATCTGAGTAGTCCAGTGAATGCTCTAGTTATAGAAAACATTGACTTCTCATTCGACCGACATTCACCCAGAGAAGGATCGAACATTCCGAATGACTTTTTCTCATTGCGATGGTCTGGCGGAGTACGCACGGAATATGCAGATCACTATACATTCAAAATTGAGACTTCACCGACGATAGGAATGGACGGAGGACTCCGTCCTTACACTTACATACGACTTGATGACGAGACCATGCAAACTCTCACTGTCGAGAACACATCCTTTACTGGATCAATATTGTCCAGAATAAACCTGTATCGACAAGTCTTCCCCTTCTCAAAAAGTGTCCACAAATTGGGAACTCAAATGCAAGTTGTCATGCCAATTTTCGAATTGCCTTTGCTCAAGGGCCGTTTCTTTCTGACGAATTTCACAAATTTTTTGACAATTGAACAAGACATGGAAAGAATTCAATTTGACTCACTCAGAATAATTAGAATAGACTATGATGGTGATCCGGAAACTCAAGAAGATGCAGAAGTCCGCATTATCACTTCAGTTTCGAATATGCACACATTACAACTTGAGGAGGCGCTCAAGTATCAGATCATTCCAAATGTTTCAACTTATGAAATATTTTCGGCATTTGATAGAATCTTTCAAAATCTCGGAGACTGGACACGGTCTGATGGAAATCTGACTTTAAAAATGAAACCTGGAACCTCATTGTTGAACGACATCGATGAAAACACACAGGATCTGATCCTTCTGGATACGATCTCTCCACAAATTGTTTCAGGCAGTTACATTGTGATTGACGATGAGATCTTGTTGGTTTTGAATATAATTGAGAATAAAGTTTTCTCAATGAGGGGTCAGATGAAGACAGCAAGAGCGAAGCACTCTGCCGGTACCTTGGTCGCAACATGCCTTGCTCCTGGTAGAATATATTCTTTTGCATTTCCGTTGCAGAACAAGGATTCAGAACAATCAGGTCAAACGATTCATGTTGTGACCAAGGGTGCAGCAAATGTCTCTGAAGTGTATGACGAAGACATCAATGCCACTTTGCCGTTCCTACTATCACAAAAGGGCGATACGTCTCCGATGAAAACCTATGGACTTTCTTTCCTAGTGAAAAATATTGGACAGAGCTCAACAGGGCCGTGCGCATCCTACGATCCAACTTTATGGTGCTTCCAAGGAAATGAAATTACAATAACAATTGCATTCAACCACAAATTAGGTTCAGGATCTATGATATCAGTTACAGGTTTGACTGGTTCTCAAACTGAGACTGCAGATGACAGAGAAATAATTCTCTTGCACAACATTAAATCAAATGACACAGATGCAACAGTAAATGTTTTGAGCAATCTGTCAATTACTTCGGGATCGTTTTGGAAGATAGACGAGGAATTAATTTTGGTGACAAAGGTAGCATGTTCTGACATGAGTCATTGTTCCTTGAAAATGGTCCGTGCACAAGCAAATACTGCGGCAACATTTCATTCTGCTCTGACAAGTTTCAGACAGAGGCTACCAATTTTTGATAAGCCTCTGATTGAAGGCATAATTATCAATGCCAACTCAGATTCAGTGGTTAGCGTGAAATTCGACTCATCAGATATCGCTCCATTGATGAATTTGTCAAATTATGTTATACAGGTAGATTTTGATGGGGATCCTTCAACACCCGATGTTGAGACATCACTCATTTCTAAACAGATTTCGTCAGAGCTTTACCTTTACCAAGGCTTGTCACAAATGCCAAGCAATGAGTCTAGATTTCAAATTTTAAGCAAATCTTCCATTCTCTTTGGGCAAAGCTCTACTTGGTATAGGGAGACTGGAAATCTTTCATTAAAAGTTGGAGATGGTCTTGTGGGAATGAAACTTGAGAAATCGATGGACTCAAAAAACAACACGTTGTGTATACAGAATGTAAATTCTGAGTTGGACATGAGAGGATTGTACGTCCAGATCGATGAAGAGATCATTCTCTTGATAGCACAGGAGGGAAACTGCTTCATTTCACTGCGAGGGGCAGCGAATTCGTTGATTACAGGTCATTCTCAATTAGCCCGAGTCGATGCAATCATGATGGCAGGAGTGGTATATAAGTTTTCTTTCCAACTCACGAATTCCTGGAACGCTCAGGACTCATTGCCGATTTACATTCAGACTCATGGCAATATCGATTCCACCCGCGAACGAATGATTCGAGATCAGATTTCTCTCACTTCTGACATGGGTTCGATTCCTGGGGATGCAGCGCCATTGAAAACTTATAAAGGATTCGTGAGTGGTGGGAAAGATATTGGACAAAACAATCCAAATCCAGGTTCATTGAATACGTTGACTGTTACCTTGGGAATGAATCTATTCTTAGCTTCAAACAATATATCAGACCTTGGAAATGTCGTGATAGAAGGACTTAGTGGGAGTGCAAGTCCAGATGGAGACTTGGAAATATTGGATTCATCGTTCTTGATTGAACAAGGTCATCTTTCAAAAATAGATCATCAGAACCCATCCAGGGTTTTGTTTCTGGCTAGCAATGCATCAAAATTTAGCGGGGCATACGTGGGATTTAGGATTTCAGTACAGACTGGAGCATTTCCGGCTGAAGAAAGAATGATTGTTCAATATCTCAGTAGAGAAGTCACTCTAGATAACGAACTTGTCCATTTGCCTTCGATTGATTCTACCTATCAGATCTTCAGCCTGGCGTCCACTGTTTTGAATCTACAGGGCACCTGGAGTCAAGCAGAAGGTAGATTGGAACTTTCTGTAAAACCAGGCAGAGCTTTTTATCCCGATGTCCTGTACAGCTTTTATTTCACTCTGTTGAATCCGGTATCGTTTCCAAACAATGTCAAGCAAGAATCTCCACGGATCTTCATCTCTGCCAACGGAACTGCCCACATCCCAAGAACAGAAATGCAGAGGGATTTCGCAAGAATCTTAGATCAATTGGCAGCACAGCCAGGAGATGCCTTGCCTCTCAGACTGTACAATAACAGGTTCAGGAAAGCTTTGTTGTTTCAAAATTCAACAATTCCATTTGGTACAAATAACATTAAGGTTCTGATCTCGACCAATGTCCCATTGTCCTCTAGAATTCCGAATTCATTGATCATTGCTGGACTGTCCAGTATGAGATGTAGTAGCTTTGTTGAAATTTTCAATTATCCTGTTCAGACTGGGCAAATAGGCAAAGTTTTCAGCCAAAGTGAATTTGAATTGCTTCCGTTTTCATCATATTTGCAGAACATTTCGCAATCTTATGTCATTTCGATTCAAAACGAGAGTAGAGTCATCCAATTAGCCATGGATGGAAGCAGAGTAAAGGTTTTCTACAGTTTTTCCAACAATGTCACTGAACGTGATCACTACGAAATCTCGTTGAATGTTGAAAACACAATAGCCCACCATGCGCGATGCGATGAGCACCTTGGCACTGTGGAAATTTCGTTCCAAGATATTTCATATCTGGCAGAAAGTGTGAATCTTTCCAGTTCAATCATCCTGATCGAGAATGTATCAACGTTTGAAGTAGGTGTCGGATCGTTCTTGCAAATAAATCAGGAGATAGTCCAGGTTTTGACGATTTCAGGTCACGCATTGATTGTTCATCGGGGGTTAGGCTCTAGCTTATTGTCATCCCACCAGATTGGTGACGTAGTTTCTAAGATCCTGCCACCTGATCTGGGGATCATAATTGCCTTCAACCTCTTTAACCCTTCTCAAGTGGTCACCAATCAAAGCCAGATCACGATCAAGGCGACAGCACCCCTGCGCAGCATCGAAGTAGATAGCTTTGGCCGTGGTTACATTGATGGATCAGTACTTTTGTACGGAGGCGATGGATATGGAGCTTCTGCAGTCTTTTCTGTATTTCCCAATGGATCCATTGGAGCCACTGAAATTACCAACGTTGGACATGGATTTACCTTGGCACCCAATGCAACATTAGAATATTTCAAAGGCAGCCTTACGTCCAGTGCAACTTCGTATGACCAGATTCTAAATGTTTCGAATTTACTACAATGTAACTTTGTTGTCGGGGCACTTCTGGTGATTGAAGGTGAAATTGTCCAAGTTGCTGAAATCGACATCGCAGGTAGCAGTCTCAGGGTTGACAGAGGAATACAAGGTACATTGGCTATGTTTCATCCTCAAAATGTTGAAGTACGATGGTTGAGAAATCTTATGACAAACTCAATAACCCACATCAAAATTATTTCAACAGGATTGAACTTTGTGTCCGGTAGTATTCGTGTCCTTGGAGGTTGCGATCCTGCAGTATGTAGTCAAGCGTACGCAATATTTGAAGTGGACACGAATGGATCCGTAACAAACATTGAGATATACGACCATGGAGCCGGATATCTCCGAGATCCTGCAGATGATTATGATCCCACGTATAAGCCATATGTAATCGAGGTGTTGTATGCAGACTCTGGGAGCATTCAAATGAATTCGATATCCGACTTACAAATACTTGGCTCCAACATGACAGGATGCAGTGCAGGGATTCACATTTATGCTCTTTCTGGAGGTGGCTACAGATTTGATGCTGTTGTCAGTGCAGCTCAAGATGGTGCAATAACAGCTATCACTGTTTTAGATCATGGTGTGGGTTACCAACAGGATCCTGATTTGGTATCCGATGACTCTGCATGCAAGTGCAATGGAAGAGATTCTAGCATCACTGGTGTCTTAAATGAATGTTTGAAGGTAAGACGCGCATCTGGCTTATCGCTTGAAGCTGTTAGGGCTTCTGGTGCTTTGGTTCACGCTTTGGTGGATTATGGAACAATTCCAAAGACAGGCTTCTCGTCGTCGATTCTTGTTCAAAATCCTCACTTTGAAGGAACAATTTCACAACAAACAGATGCTCCAAATTCTTTGAATGTGATTTCAATTACATTCTCTGCCAATTTTGCTATCTCTGCTGGAACTATAATAGAATTTTCAGGTTTTGAGCAAAGAAACATTTTTGTTCTGTCGGCAAAAATTAAACTCAATTCGATAAGAAGTAGATCCTCATTTTTTATTGACGATTCATCACTCCAAGAAGACGATGCGTATCTTGGATACTTGATGGAAATTAACGGAGAAATACGCGAGATTGTCAAGTACACGCAGGCAAGGAGCGTTACAGTATATCCCTCCTTCTCCAACTCTCCATTGGAGGGCACAAAGTTCATGATATGGCTTGCGGGCAACAACGCATCGATCAACACTTGCGTATCTGAATCGACTTCCAGTCTGTGTAGATCGTTTTCTCCCATATCGAATGATCAAACAGGTATGGGTAACTGGGATGAATCGGCCAAATCTTTAAAATTGATGGCAGTTGCATGGATACCAGCTTTCGAAAACATCACAATCTCGTTTCAAGTCATGAACAGAAACCAGCTTACATCAAGCCTAATCCAAATACAAAGCCAAGGAAATGAGTCGGTTCCTCCTCAAGTTTTGAACTCCAGCACTGCATTGCCCATTTCGTTCGCTCAATTCACTACAAAATCAATTGGTCAATCCTCGCCATGGCCCGGGGCTAACAATACCTTGTCACTCACTTTGGCTTCAAACGTCCTTTTGAGTTATGACGAAGTCATTTCTATCAAAATTTCAAACCTGACTGGTGCTGTCATCAACTCACAGCATTTTGCATTAACAGACCGAGCGTTATATACCGGAGTGGTGATCAGCGTTTACAACCAGTCTGCAATCCAAATAGACAACCGATGTGATTCGTATCAATATTACAGAATTTTCTTCGACATTGACGGCATTGACTCCACTCAAAGCGATCGGTACTCAGATATCATTCAGAATTGCATGGATGGATCTGTCGTATTGCTCACAAAGGATCTTCCAGTGCAGGCCAATTCAAACTCTACATATGCGATTTATGGGGCATCAGCAAAGATTTTTGGATATCATGGTTTTTGGGACTTGAACGATACTACTGCAACATTCACCTTCGTAGAGGATGTTCAGATGAAGGAAGATATTAGCGAAAGTTCGAATACGTTTGAACTGGACTCGGTGGATTTGATTGAAAAGGGCATGTTTCTTCGAATAGACAGCGAAATCATGCAAATCACAGATTTGATCAACCAATCTGTTTATGTTCTGCGTGGATTATACAATAGTGTAGCTACGATACATTCGAAGGAAACAAAATCCTATCCTATCCTACCCGCCACTATGAAAATTTTATTTTCCTTTGATCTACAAAATTTTGAATACCCTCAAGAGTCGCCAAACATTTACATCAGGGCTATTCCAAGAATCTACGGTTTTACATTTTTGCAGTCTGGTTCAAACTTCATTCCTGGCATCATTCAAATAACAAGCATTGGAAGAAGAGGCATTGAGGAGACAGTCGCCTCGTTTTCCTTTTATGTGGCGTACTCCATTGCGACTGCAAAGGTCATTTCTTCCGGAGTCAATTGTACTCCATCCAATATCACTGCTGTAGATGGCGATGGACAGGGATTTTCAGGTCGCGTTTTGGCAACTGCTGGAGCGATATATTCGGTGGAAATATTCAATCAAGGGAACAATTACTTGTACGTTCCATCTGGAAACTGCAGTGGAAACTGCATTTGCGTTCAGAATCAGGCAATCTGTGACGATGCCCTTGACACCAACAACAGTTGTATTTGCAGATTGCCGTCTGCAAGAATCACAGATCAGTATACATCTTGTAGGGACTATCAAATTGAATTGAGTCTCTCTGGCACATTGCCAATAAAATCGGGTACTCTTCAATATTTCAAAAGGAATGAAACGCAAAGTTCATATGGAGGTTCACTCAATGCCAAATTTTTGTATGAAGGTTTTCGTCGATGTGGGATGGACGACGTCCTTAAAAGTGATTGCTTACAGGAAAGCACGATAACATCTGTCTCCTTTCAAAATTATGGGACAGGATACACGTCGGCTGAGATTAGAACTGGAGGACCTGAATTGGGCTTTCTCGCTACTATCGGGGTCAACTTGAATGGATCATTGCAGCCTGAGACTTTGGTGATTGAGAATCATGGATCGGGATACAGTGTTGGAGCAACCGGTATTTTGTTCTATCCTGGAACACAAGATCAGATGGAAAATACAATCACATCGATTGTCATCATAGCATCAGGAAGTAATTATATTGATGGAAACCTTTTGGCTGTTGGTGAGTCTACTACAACTCCGTTTCAAGGAACATATACGGTCAATGGCAACGGCAGTATTGCAGGCACCACTATTAAATCTCGGGGTATATATCGCAGCTCTGACCCATCAATTCTCATGACATACCCTTTCAGTTCAGCTTGCGCAATTGACAACTCTGCTTGTACTAGCACTGTTCAAGACAAGACTATCACTGGAATGGTCATCAGGACAAAAGGATCTGGATACCTTCCTGGAAGGATTATTGCTATCGGCGGAGGAGGCACAGGATTTGAGGCAAACTTTGATGTCGATGCACAGGGTGGTATCTCAGCCATCTACTTTCAACAAGCTTCAAGCCATGGATCAAATTATGTTGAAGATCCAGAATATTTTGTGATATTGTATTTGGATACTTCCTTATGCAATTACTCTTTGGCTCTCAATAATTCCATCTGCACTCAAGAAGGAAGCATAGCTTCTGTAAGATATACGCAATTTCAACTTCCCGACCTTCCACTCTATCCAGTTGAGTACGTGCAAGCATATACAGATTGTTCGAATACGTCCAATTGCACGTCCTCAAAGAATTGCTCCCTTGATCCAAATTGTACTGGTCAAGGGTTTCAGGGCCTTTGTAAAATCGTGAAAGGATATCAAGGGTCGGGTGAAGATTTGATCATTGAAGTATCAGTATCAGATCATGGAGTTGGTTATTCATGTTTGGATCCTCCCAAAGTTTTTTGCGATGGCTATGATCAAGTGTTTGAAGCTGTTGTACCTTGTGGAGCATCGGTGATACCAAAGCGAGCAGATGGAGGAATTCTCCAAGCTATTCGAGCGCATGGAGCTTCATTCAAACTTCACGTTGCAGGAGGCAGCCAAGCTCTTATTATCGTGTCACCTGCAGATATACAGCCACAAGAGTTGCAGGCTGACCGAAGCAGTATCCTATCATGGATCTCATCAGTTAAGGGAGATGCAGCCCCCCTTCGGATTCTGAAAAAAGGATTGATCCTTGCACTTGGAAGCCAGTCAACGGCATATCCAGAAGCTTACAATACATTACAATTTTCATTTGCCATCAACTTTCAACCCAAGTGGCCATTTATCCTTCAGGTAAGTGGACTGATTGGCACTGAAACTGCTTCAACCATCGGGGCACCTTCTGCGTATCTCATACAGGATATATCATCCTATGACCAAAGTCTATACTTGAACACGAGAATATCATCAGAGTTACCTCAAACTTCCCATGGATATATCCGTGTGGACCAAGAAATAATGATGATTGTGAATATCAAAGAAAACATGTTACAAGTTATTAGAGCGATAGGAAATTCTGTTGCAAGTGAACATTCCAATCAGACGAATATCACTTTTGTTTTGCCAATTAATCCAGTTCGAGAATTTCTCTGTGAAGGGACGATAGCATGGTTAGACACAACAGTATCAAATACAACTTTCCGTGTTGCAGGGTGTTACATGCAGAATGAAATCACCATGTCACTTCAGATAAGTCTTGTCGTCGGACCACTTGCTGAAAGTAGGAATGTTATTTCGTATCATAATGGTATCGTTGTTGTGTCCCATGAATTTTCATTTTCGTTCGAAGTTGGAACTGAATTTAAATTGTATAGCCTGGTTAGCCTTGATTATTCGTCAACAAAACTTTGGAATCGTGCCTCAGGGATTTTGCAACTTCAATTTGAACTGCCAATAGTAACGAACATTACGTATTCATTTGCAATCATCGTGAAGAACACCAATTCTTTTCAATCTACGAAGACAAACATTTCTATCCTAACATCGATGAGTGTTTATGAAGCTGAGCTGCAGCCAATTTGTTGTCAAGTACAATCTCAATTCCCTTCAAGGGAGGTCACAACGCTTCAATACCCAGTGGGGAAATCAGACCACGAGATTTACGTTCAGAATGGCAGTGATCCTGGACTGTCTGTTGGTGGGTTGATCTTTGTCGGAGAGGAAATCATGAGAATTGTGGGAGCGAATGGAAGCATGCTACAAGTTGAGCGAGGAATCAACTTCTCTCTTGTTCAAGGCTACATCGAACAAGTAGACCCTTCTGTTCCAGAGTTGAATTTTCAGTTGTCTAGCAATGCGTCAACCATACAAGGAGCATATATTGGTTTTGAGATCATTGTTACGACAATTTTTGGATCAGAAGAAACTCGAATAATAACAGGTTACAGCGCTCAAAGATTTGTGGAGATCTCTGATCCGCTAGATTTGAAACCGATAGCACTACGAAGCAAATTTGAAATCGTCACAAATTCTAAATGGACACCTCAACTTCACCCGGATAAGTCACCCGTTTGGTTGATACAGACAGGAGGATCTCCTGGAGACAGAACTGTCCTGAAGATTTATGGATCTCAATTTAATTACAAGATTGCGTCTCAAACAAATCCATACCCAGCTGCACGAAATACTATTATCATCACTCTAAGTGCAAATGTTGAGCTTTCAAAATCTGCTTCAATATCTTTGAGTGGATTTCTTGGAGCATTTGATATTCAAGATTCTCTGCAAATTTTCGATTTTCCAAGTCTTGATCAGGACAATTACTTCAGTTCGTTTATGAACAGGTCCAATGTAGGTTACGGAAATTGGAATGATCGAACAAAAAATTTAACTTTGTTTTTGATTCAACCTTTACCAGCCGGCAAAATCTACCGATTTAGCTTCAATATCTATAATCCAATAGATTCTCAACTTTCACCGTCAATAGTTGTAGAAACTAGAGTTGGAATCGATTTCGTTGAGGTCCAAAATACTGGTATTGGATACATCGCAGGCGAAATTTTCGCGGTAGGTGGAGGAGCATACGATTGGGCTTCTTGGTGTAACCCAGCTTGTGGAGGCTCAGGATTTGAAGGAACGTTTACTGTCGAAAAGGTAAAAGAATATGTTGATACGCAAAATCAACCAAGAGAGATTTTTGGAATAAGTTCTGTTGAATTGACAAATCATGGATATGCATTCAATTCGTTACCATCCATAATCCCTTACTATTTAGGCGGATTTCTCAACATGTCGCTTCAGGCTACAAGCACAAGTCTAAAGCTGAATTCTGAAGATGTTGCCAAACTTGGCATTGTTCCAGATTGTCAGCTATTGCTTGAAAACGAAATAGTTCTGGTTCAATATGTTGATGGAAATAATTTGACCATATCTAGAGCACAGGAGGGCACGATTGCAGATTCTCACCCCGAAGGAACCAGAGTTTACCCATACCCACCGGAGATGGAGAACAGTATAACATCCCTGGTCGTGCTTGATGAAGGAATCAATTACATACCTGGGATCATCGTACTTGAAAATGCAGTGCATGGATTTGGTTTCAGAGCAAGGTTCAATGTCTCTGATGGCAAAATAAAGCAGGATCTTATAACATTGTCGCGCCATGGAAGTGGCTTCCTTGTTGACCCTTTTGCTGAACCTTACTATGTTGACACGGCTGAAAAGATGACTGATTCTATTGTTTCGATTGATATATTACAACCTGGGAGAGGATATACTGTCGGAGTGATCGGAGCGACGGATATAAATGGGTCAAACTTCTCAGCCTCTTTTGAAGTAAGCTCCGGGATTTTCGATGCACAAAATTCTTCAATAGTATTTGCAAGAGATAGAGGACAAATCGTCAATGTAGGGATTCTGCAACATGGGACCAATTACACGCGTAATGCGAACCTTCAGATTCTCTATCCTGGTTCATCTGTACTCATGACGCAGTCATTGACTGAGGTTTTGCAATATTCTTTTGCTGATGTAAATTTGGAAGGCTGTAGGGTGATCGCTGATGTGATTCATGCCGAAGATTCAACCGGGAATGGTCTGAGGGCTGTTGCCCAGCACGTTACGTCGAAGGCATTTCTTCTTGAGCCATATTCTTTCATTGTGAAAAGCATTGGACAAACTTGCGATTTTCCCAACGCAAGAAATTACATCTCATTGACACTTGTTACCAATACGAGATTGACATCAGGTACTACGATATCTATTTTTGGATTGACTGGAACAGCGTCAGAAACTTTGAATCTTGCAAATTTCAAGGATTATGAATGCAATCAAGCTATCATGCAGTGCCCTTCCCGTCTCTTTGACTTCGGTAATGCCATATGGTCAATGCAGTCAGGTTTCCTATCGTTTTCCATAGCAGAGGGACAAAACTTTGAACCGTATCATGCATATAAATTTACGATGGCTGTGCTGAATGGGCCACAAGCCCAAGATTCTCCCACTGTACGAATTGCTGCAGACGGCGAGAATTCTATTGCAAGGACTACGATGGATTCCGATGTTGAGAGCGTGTTGGGATTCCTCGGATCCACGATTGGAAATGCAGCTCCTCTTTACATTCAAGATCAAGGATTCATTGCTTTGGAAATCAGCCAGAGTCAAAAAATGCCAGACAAGATCAATTACTTGACAATCGGTTTTGCCTCCAACATAGATATAGCTGTTCATGAAAACAGTGCGATTCGTTTCGAAATCACAGGGATGAATCTATTCCATCTAAAGAATTTGTGCGATCCGAACAGTTTGTTGTGTCCCCTGGAACTTTCTGGTACGTATGCGCATATGTTTGAAGACATCACGTCAAATCAATCTGCGATTGCCAATTACAACATTTCAAGCAATATTGTGTACCTGAACCCTACAGCTTCAATTCAATCCAACAAACTGATTGAAGTGGTCATCAAGGTATATAACCCACCCTTGAGTCAAGACTCTCCCACCATGTATATGGCATGCTACAACCTCTCTGCCAACGGAAATCCCATCCTTCCAAAGACGGCTGCAAAAAGCAGTCAACTTCCTTTCTACAAGAATTATACAATTTTACGCTCAAACATATCCAGTGAACCAAGTACTTATTTCGGTAGCTTGATTGTAAGTGAATCGACAGAATCAGGTCTTGTAGAAGGAGTTTATATTTTAGTTGATCAAGAAATCATGTACGTGACTGGTACATCTGGTGATAAGGTGTATGTGAGCAGAGGACAAATGGGATCTCAAATACAAAAGCATTTTGAATTTCAAACTTCTGTCAGAAGAAAAGTTGATGGCTCAAGTGGATCTGATTTTTTTCAGACATTCACCAAAGTGTATGTGCTGGAACATGGCACCAAACTTCAGGACAAGTCCGTGTTGAAGGTAGAGGCATGCCGTTTTGTCTTGTACAATATCAAACAGAGTTCGAAATATCCTGGGTCTTCAAACACGATTGAAATCAGACTACAATCATCCTGTGTCATCCAATCAGGATCCCGCATTGAAATAAGCGGGATTGATGGAGCGATTATCAGACATGGTATCAACTTCTTTTCATATTCTGAATCATTTTCAGCTTTTGATTCTGGTCCCAATGGAACGTTCTACTGGAACCAAAGTGACAGAATCATGTCTTTTTATTCATTAAGAAATATTACAGAGTTTGAAGATATCATTTTTAATTTTACAGTTCTCAATTCTATTCGCGAAAGACCTTCTTGTAATGCTCAAATAGCTTTATTGGGCGGTGATGCCGTCTTGCTAAATGATCTTCCACCGCCTAAAACGGTGTTTCTTGTCAGCGATTTGAACCCAAACGATGCCACAGTCTTTGTCAGCAATCCTAACGATGGACTTGCAAAAGGAACCTACATCAAAATAGGGTTTGAAATTATGCAGATTCAAGAACTATACTCCACTATTTCTCGAGATTATGTCGATGCTCTGTCAAACGTGATGTACCTGATATCAGTTAGCGAAGTTTCACCAGGTGTTCTGCTCAAAGTAGATCAAGAGCTCATGAGAGTGCAGTCAATCGAAGGCAGTCTGGTAATTGTTTCAAGAGGAGAATATGGAAGCATTGCAGCTCCACATGTATCTATGAGTACTTGCTATATTGGTAAAATATTGGTGAAAAGAGGAATCGCGAATTCGCTTTCCTCATCGATTCATTATAGTCGGAATTCTTCGACTCAGATTTATCAGCTCAGTCTTTCTACAACTGCTATGAGCATTTCCAAGCCTGTGGGCTCTTTTCTTACAATTGATTGCGAAGATATTGCCATACTACATTTTTCTCCGATCAGTGGAGAATATCAACTTTGCAGAGGGTTTGGTCAAACCTTTCCGTCGGCGCATGCACAGGGATCAAAAATCAGGAGCTGGTTTGTCAAACGAACATCATTGATGACACTTGATCAGGACTCGATCTTAGAAACATCAAAATTGGCCAGCTCAATGAATGAAAATGACATCTGTGTTTTGACTTCATCCAGCGTTTTGTCGGCAATTGTTGGTTCTACCATAAGAATCGAAGAAGAATACATGAAAGTCATAGAAATACAGAACAATTCATATCTTTGTGTTGAAAGAGGTCTAAACAGTGCTCCACAATTTCACGCAAATCTTTCGGTGGTGAATATCCTCAAGTTTGATTCCCACACCGATGACCCATCACCTATGAAAATTGAATCTCTTGGCCTGTCGATTTTCAAAATCGAACATGCAAATCCATTCCCTGGTGCAACAAATCAAATTACAATCTTGTTAGTCAGTACAGTCAACTTTGGTGGAATGCAAATGTCATCCACTTCAATCAGCAACACGATTACAATAAGTGGAATCAAAGGAATCAAACAGTCAGATCCTCGTAGTGTTGTGAGTACATTAGACATTGTTCAAACAATCCATATGCCAGATGAACTTCAGGCAATAATTACGTTTGACGGGTACAAGATCCTTGAAGCTGGACGACTATACAGAATATCTTTTGATGTCATTAATCAAAATGCAGGACAACGCAATCCTGACTTGCGTCTTTCATACTCAATTTTTCCAAGGATAGGGCAGATCTTTGAATTGACTGAGGGGATTAGCGCAAATGAAAGCGAAGTGACACTGGCTAACATTTCCCTCCCCAAAACTTACAAAGGAGCATTCTTCTTGATCAATAGCGAGGTTTTAAAAGTGATCGATGCTATGCCAGATGGTATTCTCAAGTTATCTAGGGCAGAATTGGATACAAAGGCAGGAAATCATGTAGCTGGCTCGAGAGTATATTTGATGCTGATGATTAAGAATTTCGGAGGATTGAATGTGAATGATACTACAATTCTATTCTGGCCCTATTTTGATTTCGCGCTGAGCTACCCTAAAGATTTCCTATTTAAGGCAAATGAAGAATTGATGTCGGTGCAATCCGTCTCCGGTGGGTACATGACCGTGAATCGCGGATTGCAAGGATCAAAAAGAGTCTTTCATCCAGAAGACACGCTGATGATTCCCTTTGTGACATCATCGAGCACGATTCTTTCCAATGATCAAAGATTGAGTGTAGGACAAGATTCTGAGTCTGCTCTTGGATTTATAATTTCCAATATTGGACAAAGTACTGCAGATCCAGGAGTTACAAATTATATTACAAGCACATTGGTACTCAACTCAAACTTTTTGGGAAAAGACTTGAGCTATTTCCAGATTTCAGGACTTCGAGGCACTCTAACCGAATCAACAGGAACGAGCGTCGTACTCCTAACAGCGCTTGATTTTGTCCAGACAGAAATAGCTGTCACTTCAATCAATAACGCTGGTTTTTATGTCGACTGTTATCTTCTAATGAATGAGGAGATCGTCAGGATACAAGAATTTGCAAATACAACGCAGAAACAAGGATATATCACAGTAGAAAGTACTTATTCATTTGGATTTGACGTTGGACAATATGTCCAGGTTGAGAATGAAACTATGCGGATAAATCAGATTGATATTCATAATAATGCTTCAATTTACGTAGATAGAGGACAACTTGGCTCAAACAGGGCTTTGCACCAACCAAAGAGTACCATATTGCTGCTTCGGTTCGGAACTCTTAAATCCGAGTTGAATTCAACCACAGATGTCATCAATATATATGCTGGAGGTTTGCTTGGAAGCCTGAGTATAAATCAGCGCTGCTTACAAATAGACAATGAATTCCTCAAGGTTATAAAATTCATTGACTCAGAGCATGTACTTGTACAAAGAGGATATGCAATCTCAAACCGACAACATCATGACAACGAAAGCATCATTTATTTAGAGCCATCTACGATTCTTGAAGATGACATCCTATTAGAAGCTGACATGCAGTCATATTATGAAAATTCTTCGTTGGCTAACGTTACATCAATCAACTCTACGTTGAATACAAGTCTCAATTTCACTGTAAACGTAAGCGAGTCTCTAGCACAGTACACACCGGGAGTAAATATTATCATTCCAAATACATCGTTCTCATTTGGAGTTAGATCTTCTTTCATAGGAAGAATAACTTCAGGGTGCTATTTGCAAGTGAATGCTGAAATCATGAAAGTAATTTCGGTCGATTCAAATAATGTGACAGTCCGAAGGTGCATGCTTGGTACATGTGCAGAAGGTGTTCCAATTCACAGGAAGAATGATGTTGTGACGGCTATTCGTAGTACATCTTTATCCTCTAAGCTTTGGTCTACTCTAACATACATGAACCTTACAAGCATGGAAGTTGCTGGAGTATCAAGCAATATGTACGTTAAGATAGGCAGTGAGATAATCTACATTGCATCAATTGGTTTCGATGATCAAAGCATCTTACAGATTTCACGAGGACAAATTGGTACAGTGGCACAGGATCACGAAGTCAACTCTACTGTACTCCGGCTCGATATTGATGTGCTGAATGCAAATGTTGGAGAGACTGATTTGCAGATACAAACCCGCATATATTCGAAACAGCCAAAATTGAGCCAATATGGATTCAAGACAGGAAATATGTTTAGAATTGACAATGAGATTTTTCGCATAGAGAGCATAGATAGTGGATTCATTAGAGTTGCCAGAGGGCAGCTTGGAACAAAAGCTGCCTATCATGCAAACGGTACCATTTTAGAAATAGAAAATTATGCATCATTAGATCAAGTGCTGGATTCGAGTTCCACAAACTTTACATCTGGCTCCTTCGAACTTTTGTATGGTGCCATTGTTGGCAGTATCGTCCAAATAGAGAATGAACTTATGCAAGTAACTGAAATCACAGAAACAACCGTGAAAGTGAAGAGGGGATATTTTGGTACAGCACCTGCCTATCATGAGTTTGCAAGTTCAATATTCTTATGGAATCCGATTCTCTCCATGTCGAATATATTGCGAGTGGAACGTAACAGCTTTTCAACCACACCAAGTCGACATACGAGGGGGACACTGGTTACAAGCATAATACCATTTTTAGGCAAAGTGGGACAGCAGTCTGCATTTTTCAATTATGGCATTTCAACATGGAATCAAACAGAGGGATCAGCAACAATAAACTTTCTTGGAAATACAACATTGAATGGATTTGGACTGCAAGAACAATTCCTCAGGGTTGAAAATTACTCACTGGCCTTCCTGCAAGGTGGAAATTATATCAAAATAGATCGAGAAATTCTCCAAATTATCAACATTTCTGGGGAAACTTTGTTTGTAAACCGCCGTCAGGCCCTGACGTCTTCTACTCCGCACACAGAATTCTCAACAGTACAAAGGCAAGACTTATCTTTGGTTTTGAAGTCCATGAATGAGAGTGAAACAATACTCAGCTTTGACCCCCCTGCGATATTCCTCAATAAATTAGAAACCTATCTAACAATTGACGGGGAGATCATGCAGGTCACAAAACTTTTAAACAATATTTCAGTGGAAGTAAGACGAGGTGCGGCACAAAGCAATCCCAAACCAATACGCCAATACGCGGCAATATACATAGCGAAACAATCTATTCTATCCTCTGACATCACCGATGCGTCAGCAGACACAATATTCCTACAGTCCGTCTCATCTTGCGGTGTGTTCGTTGGGGACTATATCCAGATTGATGACGAAGTCTTGCTCATTCTTGCCATCAGCCAAAACAATCTGTCGGTCTCCAGGGGTGCAAGCTCGAGCGCAGCTACGTCACACACAGCAGGAGCTGCCGTCATTGCTATCCGCAGCACCGCGATCGTGCAGGGATGGAATTTCCTGGAAACCGCCACGAAGCTTCTGCTACAATCGTACGACATGCCCTCTATACAGGTCGGTCGCTTCCTTCAGATCGAGGACGAGATCGTCCTGGTGACCAACGTCTCGACCGACGGAGTAGAGACCGAGAGAGGAGTAGGGCAGACTGAAGTCGTGGCACACGCCGGGGGAACCACCGTGACTGTGGTGCTCATGACCACAGTCATCAGAGAGAGCCGGATATGGCACAACGATACGGCTATACGTGTTTTCAACACAAGTGTGTTCGAGATATCTTCTGGTCTGTTCTTGGAGCTCGAGGACGAAATCATCCTCGTCAGTGATGTCAGAGCAGTATCCGACGCGGTCTTGGAGCTACAGGTAGTGAGAGGCTTAGCCGGAACATACCCCAGAGAGCATGCAGGTGGCTCGATCGTCAAGCCGACGACAGGCGCTCGATTGACGGCAGATGTGACTGCGACGGACGATCGATTTGCGATCTCATCCAGCTTTGACATTCCAAATCTGGAGCAGGGAGCATATCTGCAGGTAGGGGAAGAAGTGGTTCGAGTGGAGGAGGTCGGTGCGGACTATTTGTTGATTTTAAGAGAACAGAGGAAGAATTTCTCCATTGGCAGCATGTTGCTCGTCATAACGACTTCTCACGTGCGTAGCAATTACTATCTCAGTGATAGCTCTGATGTTCTCAAAGTCTGGTCTTTTAAGGAAGCAACAATTTTTGAAGGTATGGCCGTTCAAATAAATGAAGAAGTTGTTTTTGTTGAAAGTATTTTGGACGACACCACTGCTATTGTGAGGAGAGGATTTGCAAACACAACTGTGAATGCTCATATGTATTCAAGTGTGGTGTACAAGGCAATGGTAGTCGGTCAAGAATACGTCTTTTCATTTCCTCTTCAAAATCCAAATGTTTTCAACGATATTTCCACAATATCTCTTAATGCTCAAGGTACATGGCAGTGGACAAATAACATGTCGTCAGATACCAATAGTATCTTGTATAGCTACTCCTGTTCGATGGATTGGATTCCTTGCAACATCAGCTTGATTGACCAACCATCTGAAACGCAATTATCCTTGCCTATGCTAAGTTTTATACTTGCAGAAGATTTAGGACTGAACTCTACATTTGCAATCGTTGCAATGGATTCAAAGTCACATTCTGCTCAAATTGGAGAATACTTTCAAATCGATCAAGAAATTGTGAAAATAGAAAAAGTGGAGATTTTGACCGAAATCCAATTCAATGTCACTTTGCAACGAGGAAGTTTCGGATCCTCCATCACAGGACACGCATCCTTTTCCCAATTTCACACTTGTCAAATGAATTTGCTCGAATTTGATTTCTTTGATAACTACATGCAGGAGTGCATTACTGTTGAGAAAGAACGTATGCTACCTTTTGCAAGAAC
This sequence comes from Guillardia theta CCMP2712, assembly GCF_000315625.1. NCBI lineage: Eukaryota > Cryptophyceae > Pyrenomonadales > Geminigeraceae > Guillardia > Guillardia theta. The sequence continues at coordinate 70,546 of NW_005434664.1, forward strand.
TGGTGAGGTTGTTTTGGTTAGACGAGGATTCCGATCAAGTGAAATAAGTGATCATCCCTCTCAGAGCGCTGTATCGCTCTGTCTTGTCGATATCGTTGTGGGCTCATCCAGTTATTTGCCCTTTTTCACTCCAGGCAAATTCGTGCAAGTTGATGAGGAAGTTTTCCAGATTCAAAGCAAAGCTTCAAATCGCCTGACGGTAACAAGAGCGTCATTGAACACAAGTGTTGCGCCTCATGCGTTGGGTTCACCTGTATTCCTTGTGGCTTCTGGGTTTAAATATGGTGACTCAAAGCCCCTGAAAGTCAACCCTCCGGGATTTGTCATTCGAGACATAGGTCAAAACAATCCCTTTCGGTCCTCTGCAATATTAGACAGAAATCATTTGTCAATAACGCTTGTTCCAAATGTCAACCTGTATGGAAATTCGAACACCGTCATCACCATCTCAGGTATCAAATCAAACTCTCCTTGCGGAGAAATTTGCGAGTCTTATTGCAGATCCAACAGGAACCTCAATTTGATATATGATGCCAGTGTTCAGAAAATATTTGGAAACTCGGGGAACTGGCAGATGATTTCCAGTCAAGGTTACCTTCGACTCACAATGCAGTCTAATTTCGTTTGGCAAAAAGACTCAGCCCAGTACTTCGGATTTGACATCTATAACCCACAAACTTCTACAAAGAACATCACTTGTCCCCCAGCTGATGTGAAAGTTTCGGTTTCGACACAAGATGGACTTTCATATCAAGCTTCCATGACCTATGGATTAATCCAGTCTCCAGCACTTGGTCTCCAATCAGCCGATTCCGCTCCGCTTCAAATATTGCCGTGTACAGAAGAAGATTGTGTTCTGCTCTCAAGCGTAGGTCAACAAACTTACTTACCTTCGGTTGAAAATACGATCACCGTCACTTTGTCATTTCGTGCACAAACAAAATATCCATCTTTACCTAGCTGTGCTTCTCCATTTTCAAATGCTTTTGCCATCACGATTACAGGCTTGACTGGAGCAACCACTGATGCAACAGGCATTATTCAGGCAGATGGTAAAATTCCTCAATACAGAACATATCTGCAAGCAAGCTCTGGGAGTATCGGTTCGAATGCAATCTCTGACACTCAGGTGCAAGTCTCAGATCTGCCGAATGTAGTGCTTCAGGTTGGCCAGTACATTCAGATTGATTCAGAGATCATGAGGATTTTGGATTATGACAGCAATAATGATGGAGTTATCGGGGACTTAACCGTGGAGCGTGCACAAATGAATACAGATGCAAGCAGACATTACAATGGTGCCGCAGTTGACGTAATATTACCAGTGTTTGACGTCTACAAGTGCACGTCCTTTAGTATAGATGGCTTGAAGTGTTATCAGTGGCAACCGATATCAGCATGTCAAAATGGAAAGTGGGACAGGTTGAGTGGCACCGTGATTGTTGGTATAACGGCAGATTTGCGAGCAGGCGAAGCATTCAAGTTTTCTTTTAAACTTCTCAATCCAAATGACGAACAACAAAGTCCACAAGTAAGCATTAGCGCGTATGGGTTAAGTTTTTATGAAGCGGATACAGTCCAACATAATCAGATTCAATCGCAAAGAATGAATCGAGACTCTACCACGTTAATCAGAATACCGCAATCAGAATACGGCTTTGCTCAACCTTTATTTTGTACTGGACAAAAGCTCCTGCAGGCTTCGATAGGTCAAAGTTCGTATTTGCCGAGTGCGGAGAATGTCTTGGCGGTGACATTGACTTCTTCTGTAGCGATTGGAGGAAGGTCAAAGAGTGAATTTACCATCACAGGACTCCATGGCTTGACCATGGCTCAAACAGAGACAAATATTCAGCTGGAAAGTGTCGTCATTCTGCAAGGATATATCAAAGCGCAATTAACATCAACTACAATTGAGATGAATCACTATATAGAATCCTATTCAAAAATATACGTGGGATACTACATACAAGTTTGTTGTGACCAGGCCGGACTCAGTCAGACAAGGCAAATCGTCAGTCACGATTCTTACCACGTGCTTGTAATCGATTCACCGTTTTCCATTGCCTTGCTATCTCCTATCTCCTTCAAAATAGTTTCGGATGTGTCTCAAGTCTTAAGTATCTCAGCTGAAGCTTGGAACGAGACCTCGGGTGTGCTGATACTCAGCACCGACCCAAGTCAATCATTGGTGTTGTTGGCTGGGAGATCGTTTGCATTTCAATTCCGCATGATCAATCCCGCTTATGGAAGGAATTTTTCGAGCATCAATTTACAATTTTCGAACGCTTATATTTGCATTGGTGGTGTGCACAGTGGAATAAGCTGTCAAAGTTTGGAAGATATACAAACCTGTGGTCTCGATGGAGGTTGCGTTGCAGTACAGATAGTTCCAACCAAGCTTAGTTTTGATCCAAATCAGCTCCCCTACAAGAGTTACTCAACATTGCAAAATTACATTCCTGGTAATTTCGATGCCGTCATCACTTTCAATATAAGTAATTCATCAAATCTCATGATGTATCAGAGTCTACAGCTTGGAAGAGAGCTGCTGAAGATCTTGACAATTGACGGAGCAACTATAACAGCCTCGCGCAATCTCGATGTCTCAATTGTAACTGAACACGTTGAAGGATCAATGATCTATGTGATCCAGCCAGGAGCCTTTCCAGGGGACATTGCTCCACTTCAGATACGGTGTCGTGGTTTTGCAGCCTTGGAGTTGACCATAAATAGCAGCACTGCCTCGGCCCTCAATCAAGTCGCATTCTTCTTTGTGCGTTCTACGCTACTTCCTGCTAGAACTGAAATAAAGCTGACAAATTTTGAAGTACATTTGAAATCGGAAGATAGCATTCTCAAAATACAAGGTCCAGGTGCTTTTGGGTTTGCAGCCAACGTCGATGGAGAAAAGGGGACTGCGTTGTGGTCAGAGGCAGACAAAACTCTCAAACTCTATGCGATGGAAGATGTGGCACCAGAAATGATTGTCGGGCTCTCGTTCATTGGTTTCAATAGCATTTACTCCAAGCAACTACAGAACGTGCAGGTCATGGTCGAAACTTTGACTGAAGCTTACGAATTAGCCATTTTGCAATCCGGATCTTCGAATGTAATAATCAATGGGTTGTCGTCCTCGATTCATGCACAAAATGCATCTTTCTTGGACACAAGTTGTTTTTCAATTCGAACTCTTCTGAGCGAAAATAGATATCTCGTACTCAAACCTCTGCTTAATCAGCAACTCTCAATCAGTAATGTCCTGCCATTCATGGCCACTAATGTCAGCATCACATTCAGACTGTCTATTGCTGTATCTGACGATCATGGAGTCAACCTTACGATATCGGGTTTGACTGGAATGCAAACGCCTAGCACGGGAGGCATTTCTTATCTCCTCTATGATCTATTCAGAAATGATAGTTCCTTTGAGATTGACACAGCTTCTGGAGCACGGATATCTTCAGGGAGTTTTGTGAGGATAGACCATGAAATCCTTGGAGTGATCAGAGTTGAAGGTGACAAACGAATTTATGTCAATAGAGCTCAATTTGGTTCCAAACTCTGTGATCATCAGCGAAGAACAGAAGTCGAAGTTGTTTTACCTATCTTTCGTGAAAACAACAACAGTCAATCGATTGCAACAACAGCTAGTATTTGGAATCAGGAAAGTGGAACGCTTGTCATCAGCCCACAGGAGATTGGATTCATCTCGAGAAATCTGAACAGCATTGAAACTCACTTTGAATTAGATCTGTATGATGAATCTAGCATTCTATCAGGGAGTTATTTTCAGGTTGAGAACGAAATTTTTCAAGTGCTGAACCAGTCAAGTAATGCTGTCACTGTTGTGAGAGGCGTCTACTCCACCTGTAACACCTTTCATGCTTCCGGGTCAAAGGTTAGTGTGGCACTACTTCCAGATGTCCCTTACGAAATTTCATTTCCATTGGTGCAAGGGGCTTCGCTTTCACCTATTTTACCGCAACTCTCCATCGCTTTACAATTTCCCTTCGAGTATTTGCCGCAAATTGATCGCGACTCTATCCTCGGCTTCAAAGGTTCTCAACCTGGTGATGCTGCAGCCCTGAAAATCTTATCGGCTCAATTCACGGTACTCACAGCATCCCAGACGAACCCTTACCCAAATGCTTCCAATCTCATTAAGGTGACGTTTGGCCTTAGTATAGACATAAACAGTTCACATTTCAGCATTCGCATTTTAGGGCTAAATGAAAGTCAGAATTCCGAGGATGGTGTTGTTCATGTTGTCCCCGTCCCATATCAAATCCAGTCAGGAGATATTGAATCCTTTGAAGGGACAATAAGCTCGTTTGTTGTGGTGAATTCTTACACCTCAATAGTTGGATGTCTCGTCTCGGTGTCGTTCAATCAAAACATTCATTGGCGTGAGATTGTCAACTATGATAGCAATTTTACAATTTTGCTGAATGAGAGTATCTATTTCCAGAATGATACCAAGTTTTCGTACTCTATTTGGAGTGTACTGCCTTCTCTTTCAACGTATGCTAGCATTCACCACGGAATTGTGGAGCTCCAATGGAATGGAACGCTCCATAAGGGTTTGCCTTATTCGTTTGCACTCCACATTCAGAATCCAATGGTAGATCTCAGTCCCGGCTTGGTACGATTGTTCTGTGAAGTCAAAATGGATACATTCAGTGTGCTACAGGAAATATCTCATGACGATTCTGAAATATTGTTCACTTCGGTCTTAATTCTGGAGGAGGATGCTCCTTCAAGTGCGCTTTTCTTAAAATGTGAATGTCTAAATAACAAGTGCTGCACAAACTATTCAAGAATTTTACTTTCCTCCATAGACAAAGTCTTCATTGGTAATTCAATCCAAATCGGAGACGAAAAGATGACAGTCATTGCAACTGAAGATGAATATGTTCTGGTGAGCAGAGGGCCAGTGTTATCTCACCATCCAAAAGGCTCGCTTGCTTACATTCTGAGAATTGGACCCTCACGAGGATTGGTTGTAGGAAGCTTAAACATTCAATCACAATTGTTGGGGCTAGAGGACAGATTTTTCAGCGTGAAGTTAAATTACCAGTTGTCCCAAGGACAGCTGTTCTTCATCGATGATGAATTGATTCGTGTGATTTCAAGCAATGTCTCGTTGATCGAAGCTGACAGAGGGGTAGCCGGGAGCTTGCAAGCTGATCATTCAAACTCGAGCACAATCCAGTTCCCTTTGGTCTCTGGTTTACTCTTCACAGAAGACTCCCGACCTTTGAGGGTCTATAACCCCGAATTCGTCCTGCGAAATATTGGGCAAAGCAACCCATTCCCTGGATCCAAAAACAAAATCTATGTGACGCTTGCGACAAATATTCAACTCAAATCTGATTGCCAAATTCAAGTGAACAATCTTGCTGGATTGAACATATCGTCTGGAAACTTGACAATTCATGATTTTCATGAAGGCTCGTTTGGAGTTTTTGGATCAGAAGTATTCTCTACAGGAGATAAGATCTTTGTGTACATTGCAAATGAAAAAAAAATGGAGACCGACCTGCCTTACAAATTCTTTTTTGAGATCAGAAATAACCTTCAAGGATTTGATTGGATTCAACCTGAAATTTCCGCAAATTGTTCCGACTTTCATATTGAAGGGAAGCCAATGCATTCTGATCACATTTCTGTTCCAAATGTATTGGGCAGTAATCAAGGAGATGCAAGGCCGTTTTATGTTGCTCCTCCTGCCTTTGTCTTGAAGGAAATTAGCCAGAGTACGTCGACAATAGGTAATGATTTTCTTTTTGTTCACACACCGTGTTATTGATGTTTGGTCACAGGTGGAAAGAACAATATTTACGTAACGCTAGCTTCGAATTTCAATATCCTCGGTGGATCAAAAATAATACTTGAAGGGCTGCGAGGCGTGGTTTTAGAAGAGCTCACGACAATTGTTCAAAACAAGGTCACAATAACATCTGGTTTTTTTGTTGCTTTCAATCAGACTGCCATAAATTTGAAAGCAAATGAGCAAGAAATTGATTACTATAAAGGATGTGAGATCTTACTTTTTACTGAGTCAGAAGAAAGTAGAGTGGAATCTAGACAGATAATTGCTTTCATGGGAGGGATGGCGTTTTTGAGTTCTCCTCTAAAACCAACACAAATGAATGGCACATTTGTAATTCAAACGCAGATTTTGTCTGAAATCGATGACGTGGCTCTGTGGAATGAAACTGTAGAATCTCTAACCGTGACTGTGAAGGCTGGGGGAGCTTTGAAATCAAACATGACTTACAGTTTCCGTTTCCTACTCACAAATGGTTTCACTCTGCAAGATGGTCTTACTATCAATGTGACCGTGAAAGGAGGTATTTCAATCGTCTCAAGTCCAATGCGGAGTACCGCTGGATCAATCCTCAACATTTCAATCCTAGACCATGGAAAAGATTTCAGCCAAGACCCACTTCTGTTCGTAGCTAGTACCTCAACTTGCTTCTGTGGAGATCGACTGCTAGATCAACCTGGCAATGCTCGTTACTGTCTTAAACCGATAGTTGCTCTTGGAGCCTCCTTCAACTTCACAAGAGCTTTTGGAGCCAGGATCCTTGCTATCCGTGCGTCCGGAGCTCTTCTCCGGCCGAATCTCCCGAAGTCCATCATACCTCCTGTAGTGCTCGAGCCAGATTTAGCAACGATCCCTTCAGTGACGAATGCCATCCCGCAGCCACAAATCGGAGATGCGGCTCCTCTCAAGGTGTATGGATCTGAGTTTGTAATATCTACTATAGGGCAGAGCAGTCCCTACCCGGCAGCAACAAACACTTTGACTGTAACGTTGTGTGCGAATCTCTTGCTCACATCTCTTGCTATCATCACCATTGAAGGTCTCACGGGAGGAAGCTCGCCGACAGGAGCGCTGGCTTTGGAGGGACCAGGGGCTCTGTCGTTTCAGAATGCGGCAACTGGAATACCAGGAACAGCGGACTGGAACGATAATCGCAAGACTTTGAATCTATTTGTAGTTTCCAATGTGTCCGTCTTTTCCGTTCAAATTTTCAGCTTCAACCTGCAGAATTCAATTTCAGGGCAAAGCTCTCCACCAATTTCTTTGAGCGCCAGTGGAATAACTGGTGGCGTATACCCAGTCCCATCAAGAATTCTTCGTAAAGCAATGACGAAAGATCTTACAACGATCTTAACTAATATCTTAGGTGCATCCCAAGGTGATGCTGCTCCTCTCAAAATTCAAGCTCCTAAATTTCTGATCAAACGGGTCTCACAATCTTATGCTTGGCCTTGTCAGAGCTGTGGCGTGCAAAATTATATCCATGTTACACTTGCTGTTAACTTCATCGCATCTGGATTGACGAACAGTGAAATCATTCTCTCAGGATTGCGAGGGTCTGCGACATCCGATTCAGGCGGAAATTCAATATTGGTTGCAGATCTTGATGCAGAAGCTTCGGAAATGCTCATAGATGATTCTAGCGGCAGTTTGACTTCGCGAGAGGGCTCTCGACTGTACTTAAAGGGCAATCCAGTGATCGAAGAATGGTTTTCCACTTTCACTCAGGTTTCAGGAAGCGCCTACCTCGATCAAGGCATACACGACCTCCGGTTGGAGTACAAGGAATTGACTGGACTAGCCAAAGTAAGCTTGAAATGGAAATCGTCTTCTGGCATCTTGCAACCTATTCCAAACTCAGTACTGTACTATGGTAAAGCAGCCATAGGGACTGAGATCAATGTGTACGCCTGCGGCGATGGGCTTGTTTCAAGATCGGCAGAAGAATGTGATGATGGGAATACAGAATCAAACGATGGATGTTCGAGCAGCTGCAGCGTTGAATATGGTTATTCATGCCATTCCACCCCAAGTCTTTGCAAAACGATTTGTGGGGATGGTAGGAGAGTTTCTTTAGAGTACGGAGGTTTGGAACAATGTGATGATGGCAACTTGTACGATGGAGACGGGTGTAGCTCAGCCTGTGCGATAGAATTCAACTACTCCTGCATCGGAGGCACTCCACTTACGAGGGATTACTGTAAGGTTTTGCCTCCAAGCTATGACACAAGCGATAAAACCATTCATCTTGACTTCGTAACAATTACTGTAAATTCTGAAACCCGTGCTTCAAAATTATTGATTCAATTCCTTCCTTCACAAATTTTCTTTCCGACCGAATCAAATTCTGTGAGATTGAGCGTGCAAAGAAATGGTACAAGACTTCGGAGCTTTGCTACACGGGATGGAATGTTAAGAAGCGATATATCCTCTGATGAGTTCCTCCTGAAAGTTGGAGGAGGTATCATATTCAGAAGCATCTTTCTTAACACGACAACATTGAAATTAGATGTGTTGCACTGTTATGACATCAACAACATTCTCATCCAAAAAGAAGACGCTGCAATCAGTGGAATCATTGGTTCTACTTACAATGATAGCTCGCCATTGAATTTGAAGAGTCTTGGATTTATAGAGAATTTAATCTCACAAAGCACATCATCTGTCGCATCAATCAATATTCTGAAAGTATCCATAGCTCTAAACATAGACGTTCCCTATGATCCGAATGAATGTGGGTTGACAATCAAGGGACTGACAGGAAGTGACAGCCCACGCACGCAGGGGTTTACCAGCATAATTCCTCTTGATGAATATGTCCAAGTATTACAAGTAAGCGACTCACAGTTGTTCTCTAATGCAGGGATTGGGATTCTCCGAATTGATCAAGAGCTTATGTTGTTTCAAGAAAAACGAAACCTGCTGTATGTCAAAAGAGGATTTCTTCGCTCTCTACAGAAATCACATGAAGACCTGACCAACGTAATCTTGGAGAATGTCGCATTCATCCAAGAAGGACTAAATGAAAGCGATAGTACTTCTCTTGTTGAATCTGCATCCTTTGCAAACATCAAACCAAACGATATCCTGCAGATTGATCAAGAATTGATTTTCTTAGAGTATGTGGATCTTCATTATTCAATCTGCCCCAAAGGCTGCGAAAGACAGATTGACCTTCGATGCCAGTGTTTTGCAAGTCGATACGACAGACTTTCCTTTCAAAGAGGAATAGGAAATACTCTACCGACTTCTCACAAGAATCACGCTGTCATTCAGCGATTATTCGTTGACTACATTGTAAATCATCCTGTTTCGACATCAGACACTTTTTTGAATTTAAGAAAGCGGGATTTGACAATCGAGGGGGTCTTTCTGTATCGAAAGTACATCAAATTAGGAACAGAAATCTTGTTTGTAAACTCGATCAATTTTCCAACTGCTGGCGTCCGACGAGGAACCGTGGGCACACGACCTTTGTCAATCGCATTAGGTACTCTGGTCGAGATTCCAAAACAATCTATTCTATCCTCTGACATCACCGATGCGTCAGCAGACACAATATTCCTACAGTCCGTCTCATCTTGCTGTGTGTTCGTTGGAGACTATATCCAGATTGATGACGAAGTCTTGCTCATTCTTGCCATCAGCCAAAACAATCTGTCGGTCTCCAGGGGTGCAAGCTCGAGCGCAGCTACGTCACACACTGCAGGAGCTGCCGTCATTGCTATCCACAGCACCGCGATCGTGCAGGGATGGAATTTCCTGGAAACCGCCACGAAGCTTCTGCTACAATCGTACGACATGCCCTCTATACAGGTCGGTCGCTTCCTTCAGATCGAGGACGAGATCGTCCTGGTGACCAACGTCTCGACCGACGGAGTAGAGACCGAGAGAGGAGTAGGGCAGACTGAAGTCGTGGCACACGCCGGGGGAACCACCGTGACTGTGGTGCTCATGACCACAGTCATCAGAGAGAGCCGGATATGGCACAACGATACGGCTATACGTGTTTTCAACACAAGTGTGTTCGAGATATCTTCTGGTCTGTTCTTGGAGCTCGAGGACGAAATCATCCTCGTCAGTGATGTCAGAGCAGTATCCGACGCGGTCTTGGAGCTACAGGTAGTGAGAGGCTTAGCCGGAACATACCCCAGAGAGCATGCAGGTGGCTCGATCGTCAAGCCGACGACAGGCGCTCGATTGACGGCAGATGTGACTGCGACGGACGATCGATTTGCGATCTCATCCAGCTTTGACATTCCAAATCTGGAGCAGGGAGCATATCTGCAGGTAGGGGAAGAAGTGGTTCGAGTGGAGCAGGTCGGTGCGGACTATTTGTCTGTCGCAAGAGGACAATACTTGACGGAAGTTGTTGCCTTCCCCTCGCGATCTCAGCTCATTCTGTGCGACAGAACTCTCTTAATCCTCGGATCAGACATGGCCGCTTCATCTCTAACACTCTCTCTGGACGTGTCATCGTGGAACTTTAGTCCCGTTGTTGGTGATTACCTGCAGGTTGAAGCAGAAGTCGTGCGAGTCGGTCATATCGATACTTCTGGTAATTCATTCACTGTCCAGCGGAGTATGCTAGGGACTGTTGCCGTCAACCATCCAGATGGAAGCGTAGTTAAATCTGTGAAAACATACAAACTAAATGTGAAGTATCCGATGGACCAAGCTCAGGGATGGATGATGATCGATAGCGTGGATATGGAAGCTTTCTTTGTTGGGGGTATCCTACAAATCGATGATGAATTAGTTGGTATCTCCTACATGAACATCTCAAATCTCACTGTTACAAGAGGAATTTTCAGCTCGGCAACTTCCTTTCACAGCAATGGAACTATCGTTCCATATCTCAGCGCCTCGCTCTCCATGAAAGAAACCGGGTTCTATCCTGGCCAACTTTCGATTGAAGATGAAATCATAAGTGTTGCTTCCACTCCTCTCACCTTTCAACCATATACTTACCTGAAGATTGACGAGGAAATTCTACTAGTCAAGGCAAATCTCAGCAATGCCTTGTATGTGGTTGAGCGAGGGTCTGCTGGAACTGCTGTCTCAATACACTCCGACGGGTCGATCATCACTCAACTTCGTATGACTGTTTTGAATCACAGTGAAGGGTTGTCAGAATTTGACAATCGAACGATGTTATCAAGAACCGCCTACTTCTGTACGATCCGGGTGGGAACGTTCATGGAGATTGAGGATGAAATTGTCCGTGTATCGAGCGTGGCAGACCCTTATGTTTTTATCTCTCGGGGACAAGCAGGAACTGTTCCAAGATTCCATCCTGACAAGGCGAAAGTGTCGATCCCAATAGAAACTTTTCTTTTGAACGACTTAGAAGCTACAACAAGCACATTCAGTGTTGAAGACGCATCAGCAGCTGATATCAGCATCAGTATGTACATACAAATTGACGAAGAAATCATGTTTGTTCAAAATAAGACTGGGGATCTCGTTACTGTACTGCGTGCTCAGAGGTTTACTACTGCTTCCTTTCATTCAAAGTATTCCATCGTGATTGCGGTGCGGAGAACAGGCTTGTTCATGAATTATACTTTGGACATTGTTTCAGAAGAGATTAATGTATACTCAGCAAAAACTGCAGGAATATTGCCCGGGTCAGATTTGATCTTAGGAAACGAATACCTCTTTGTCACGGATGTTGAAGGAAACCGTTTGACTGTAAAACGAGGAATGTACAACTCCTCAGTTGAGAGTCATCACTCAGGCGCAAAGATCTCTGCGACTACACCTCTGATCTCACAATCACAGTCTCCTGACAGATTCGCTCCAAATGGTTGGGACCCCCTCACTGGCACGCTTGCAATCAAGGTTCTAACTAGCCTCATCAAGAATACTGCATACTCCTTTGCTTTCCCCTTACTCAACCCTGCCGCACCTCAAGGGCCCGTGACACCTGATCTAATCCTCAGCTGTGGAGCAGTTTCTCTACAGCAGACAATGAGTGTCAGCAGCAGCTCGCCTCCCCTCCAAGTCGACCCTCCTGCCTTCATCGTAAAAACTATCCGTCAAAGCTCTCCGTATCCTGAGGCAACCAATGTCATCCGGGTTGAGTTTGCCGTGAACTTCGATGCTTCTCCTCCATCTGCAGTTGTAGTCTCTGGCCTTGTGGGAAGCTTGACTCATGATGACAATCATCTTGCAATCGGCCCTTGCGATCTCAACGAAGTAGGCGTGTTTGACATAGAGGCAAGGTGGCAACAGAATTCCGGAACGATCTCGCTTCTCACAAGGAACAACAGCCTGATCGAAGCTAACAAGCTTTATTGTTTCACTTTCAATCTTACCAACCCGACCTTATCTCAGAATGCAAATGACGTTTACATCGTTCTCTCAAATCAGAAGATTTCAGCTCAAGGCAAAATGGAAACAGAGGCATTCTGTATCCCCTCTTCTGGACAATCCCAGCTTTCTGCATACATTCCTGATCCTGTTACAAGTATCTTAGCAGTAATGAGTACTGCTGCATTTCAAAATGGTAAACTTATACAGTGTGATGAGGAAATCATGCTGGTTCAAAGGATTCACAATGATACCATCTTGCAAGTTTCTCGTGGGTATGGAGGCAGCAACGCAACTTGTCACAGCGTTGGAATGACAGTCTACAGCATTCTACTAGGCGCTCAACAGGGTGACTGCAGGCCGTTGAAAATTTTGACACCTGGCTTTGTTCTCAAAGCGATCAAGCAGAGCACTTTCTATGCTGATGTCACCAATCGGATGACGGTTGAGCTTGGGACGAACGTTGATCTGCCTATCGCCGCATCCATCACCATCAATGGGTTGAAGTCGTCAAGCACTGAAGATTCTCCTTTTCTTCCTCTGAAATATTCAACAAGCAACGCGTCAATCTTCGGGCCGTACGGAGCTTGGACCCAGAGCGAAGGGACCTTGATTCTGAGGGTGACGGCAAACAGAAGCATTGAAAAAGATACAATCTACTCCTTCAGCTTTGCGTTGAAGAATCCGCTGCTGACATCTGAACCGAAGTATGGGATAGGTCATAGTCCTCCTGATGTTTTCATCTCGTCATCAAGCAGTCGAACCATCCCTCCTGTCATCATGTCGTGGGATCAGGGGGCTCCTTGCCTTGATTACCTCAGTCTGCTCAGCAGTGTTGACAGTATTCAGAATGCCATCCAAGTATCCAACGCGTCGAGAGTCTATGCTGGGTATCAGCTGAGGCTAGACAATGAGCTTGTTGGTGTTGTCAGAGTCCTCAATCTCACCGTTTGGGTGCAGCGAGCGCAGGGAGAAACCTCCTCGGAGCCGCACCTAGAGGGGTCTCAAGCTTGTGTCATCGTGCCTGGAGCTAGGAGGGGGTACGCGCGGCCTTTCCTCATAGTCAAGCCAGGAATCTCAGCTGCTCTCTGCTCACAGCAGTCGAGCTTTCAAGACACCAACAACTCTGTCTCTTTGATCTTTGCTACAAGCATGCTCATGTCATCTTGGCAAATCGCAACGTTGACTGTGACAGGTCTCTCTGGCATGAGCGGAGTGCAGCCAGTGCGCATCCAACACGTAGGGGGCAAGTTGGTATTCGAGGAAGAGGCAGAGTTGGTGCCGAGAAGCGGAGAGATGATTCTGAGAGTTGTTGCTGACTTGACGTGGCTGCCATATGAAACAACTTGGATCTCATTCAATCTTGTCAATCCCAAGTACTCCATTCGAAATAATCTGGTTGAGTTCTGGTTCAGAGATTTTCAATCAAGCCTGACGTTTCAGGGTGTTTTCTTAGATCCGCAAACCCTCCAACAAACTTCCCTGATCGTCCAAGAGAGCCATTTTCTGATCAAGACAGCTTATCAAAGCACTCCTCTGCCCTCGGCCCTAAACAACATAACCGTTCATTTCTCTCATAGCTCAAGGCTTACAGCTGCAACCCTCACCCTGCATGGTTTGACTGGGTCGCAAACGCCTGATGACAATGTCTTACCTCTGGTACCTTCTTCTGATTCTCAACTTTTCCTTCCGACCGAATCTCGTTGGAACCAGTCGTCAGGCCAGCTCATAGTCCCGTGTGACAAGGACATTCCGCCAGGAGCCACCATCTCGTTTCAGTTCTCCCTGAGAAATCCTCCCTTTGAGAACCTGGTCTTGACTCCCCTCATCGAAATCAGCTCGGCAGATCTCACCATCCCACCTACAGCCTTTGATATCAACCACCACTATCCCTGCATTGGTACAACGAGTCTGATGTACGATTTTTACGTTTGCTTCAATCATGCGATGGAGGTAGTATCTGTGGAAGAGGCACAAATTCAGAAAGGTTCAATGATTTCCATTGAAGGTGATCTGATTGTTGTTGATGAAGTGCTGGGGGAACAGCTTCAGATTGAAATGAAGCACAAGGTTTCTTCAAATACCATGTACAAGGCAGGTACACCAGTGTGTCACGTCTTTCCTGGTACAACCACTCTCGACGTCAACCCTCTGCAAACTCTAGCGCCAGGATTTCAAGTGATCAGGATGGCTCAGAACAATCCAACCCCTGGCTCCTTGAATCAAATTAGCGTCACGTTTGTTGCCAACGTGCTGATGGAGGTCGGGGCAGTATCAGCTGTGGTTGTGAGCGGCTTCAAAGGGACTGGCGCTCAAGTCATGACCATCGTTGGCACTCAAGTGGATGTCAACGGGACTGATTCTGCCGTGTTTGATCACAAAGGAGTGTGGAATGAAAGTGCTGGGAGTTTGACGCTGACGATCGCAGAAGGGAAGTCGATCATGCCAGGAAGATACTACTCCGTGACTTTCGTCGTCATCAACCCCCCGAATCCTCTCCTTCAGACACCAGACTTCGTCTTAAGCGCAAGATGCTTTCACTCCGATTCAAGCATTTACTATCAGGTCACGCAGCGAAACCAAACGACAGCGCTGCAGGAGTACAACCAGGTAGGCAGAGAAAAGAGCTCGATGCTTCTTCTTACTCTTGTTTCCACAGACTCTCGTGCTGGAGCTGCCGTGCCTTGTAAGTGCCTTCGCGACATTCCCTGAGAAAGAGCAGAGCGACTCTCATCAAGTCGAATTCAGCTAGAATTGAGCCGGACGAATGAGACCGGAGAGGAGAGGTTAGCTAGGGGAAGGTGTTGTTTCTCATTTCTATTGAATCAAAGTTACGTAGACTCTGATTGCCGACGAAACTCTTCTCTAAGCTCCATCGTTGTTGAAAGGATCTCTTTGTACCTGATCGAGATCCAAAACAAAAGATATCAAAACGAACTCACCACATGAGCACACATACATCTCGTGAACTCCATCCACATTGTGAACAGAGGCCGCACTCATTCGCATTGACTGCATGAAACATGACAACTTGTTGAAACCATTCAGCAAATACCTTTCCCAAAGCCTTTCCCAATCTGTTCCTACTCAACGCAAACACGATGGGAATCTGGTAGATTCATCAGGTTGTGTTCTCAGACTCTCCTCCTGTACCCCTTTACTCTTGGCTGCCTTTATGATCTCCTCGACCCTGTCGTCCAGCCCTCCCTCGCTCTTGCACTCGACGTGAGTTGTCAAGGTGCAAGTAAAGCCGCAGCTCACCGGGCTACTTTCAATGTTGGGGGCGATGACGACAAGCTTCGCTTCCTGCAGGTCGTCAACAGACTCTCATGACGTCCTTTCAACCTGAATGCGAACACTACGATATACTTCTCGTAGCCCAGAAGAAACCCTGTCATGCTCCTGAGCCTCAACCCTGCATCACTGCTTCGGTGCAGACCTTCTCTTCATCTTCGCCTTCAAGGGGTCTCGTTCCTTCATTCTTTCCTTGATTCCAAAGTTAAGGAGAAGAACTTACAAGTGCAACTGCAAACAGTACTTGGAATGCATTCAGCTTGGACAAGAAGTTGAAAACTGTTTTGTTCAGATCCTCGCTCAACTTGCAGAAAAGTCAGGATTGCAGCCTATCAGTCCTGAGTGAGATTACTACCTTTTGATCGCAATATTCCCGTATTAATGTCTGATTTTCTTGATGCAGCCTCACCATCAAGTAATATCACAGCATGTAGTCACTTACTTCTGCCCTCTCCTTCACACACTGAACCCTTGCCAATGTTGACGGTTTTCACACTTTGCTGGGCTGCTTGATCACAACTGTGAGAGATCGAGGTGGACGTATTCAGGGAATCTGAGCAGGTGACTGAGCAGCAGAACATCGGCGAGATGACATTCTGACCATCTTCATCAGAAAGGCGATCAACTTGATTATCCGAGTGATGCTCTGATTCCTGTTAGCTCCGTCAGCACGTGCTAAGCGCCTGATAATCATCACCATAGAAAATGAAGGCACGAACTCCGGAGCAGTCGGACGCGCCCAACTGAGCAGATTCTTCACAGGAAGGTGCTGCACGAGGGATTTGGTGGCTAGTTGTTGCGATCGACGACCTGCAAGAGGTCAGGACGGTGAGACTTTGAAATCGAGACTTTTACATGTCCAGGACACGACCGAAGGCAACGACCAGAAGGTAGACAACCCTTGTGGTTCCTGCGTCCAACCAGTGAGAAAGACAGAAAATTCGTGGAGGCAGGACAACCATGACTGCCTCATCTTCATCTTCACTGGATGACTCTGAGTCCTGGAGTCGGACCTTAATTCGGGGTGAGGAGATGGAGCGCAAAAGACAAACCTGGTTGAGAACTTCCAAGAGTTGCTGCAACACTTGCGTATCAATAGAAGGAGATGAGATGAGATGAGATGAGATGAGATGAGATGAGATGAGATGAGATGAGATGAGATGAGATGAGATGAGATGAGATGACCTCAAGATGGTCTGGATTGGTAGCATTCATGCCATGGTCTTCAAGCCAAGCCTCTAGAATAAAGATAAGAACAAGTGTTGTCATCATCGAAAGTCTGCCACCTGCTAAGTGTGCAGCTTCTGCATCAAGGAAAAGTTAGTTTTTCATGTACACCATCGTCATGTGAGAGACCGTGTGAGAGCTCAAGGATTTCTTGTCCACCATCTTCGTGTTGTTGATCTTCGACGTTCGCCTCGGGCACGGCAGTCGCAGCTTCAGTGCTTCGTGCCTCGGCCTTTCCCTCACGGACAAGTCTCTCAGCACTGATGATCGAATGGCCAGCATCACTCCAACTACTTGCATCCACTGAGCAATCACCGGTCTTTGAGAATCAGCTTCTTGAGAGAAGAAAGCTTGTTCTTCTTTGCTGTCCGCTCTTTTCTAGTAGCCATGGAGGTCAGGAGGTACAAGGAGGTACTATTACATCAGAGCAAGGACACATCAAGAGCAAGTAGAGCAGTACGGCTACCTCCTCAAGACAAGCGTCCGCTGACTGTCGGCGGCATTCGGGTTCAAGACAGGTGTGGACTTCTTGGAAGCGGCGCTACAGCTCTGCTGTGTTTCAGTAGTCCATGAGTTACGAAACAATGAACCTGCTGAGCTTGTGGAGCCGAAGGAGCTTTCGAGGCTCTGCTATTAAAGATGGGAAGCAATTCAAACAGCGTTATTGGACTTTTCTTTGGTTTTGTACTGGATTGGGTTTCTGGAAAGCAAATCATCATGGGAGTTTGGAAGGTATGCAATGAATAATCAATTTCACACGTTTGTCTGCTCCCTCCTGATGCCTGGACTCATTCATGGCGTTCTTTTTCCGGCCCTCATTCGTTGACGACTTTGACTTCGACCCAACGGTGACCCATTCATCTTTTCCCGCCACTCCTGCAGCTCATGGATCAACAAAAACAACCTAAACAACAAGAACAAGTTCCTGCTGGCAGTGGATCATGATCCTTCTTCAGGATGTGCACACTTCCCCGTGCCCATGCTCCTTTTGGGGCATACCTGCGTCAACTTTGAACACCATGTGTGGGTGTAGAAAGGAAGTTACGATTCTTGGGCTGTTGCGATCTCTGACAGCGACAGAAGATTCTCGGTATCGCGATGATTTGTCGTTCTGTTTTCGAATGCATTGCTTCGTTCTCCTGCTCCTCCAATACCTGGTAGCCGTCTGTCTCCTGCCTCCCCCTTGCCTCCCCGTCCTCCCCCTCGCCCTCCACGTCCTCCCCCTCGCCCACCATTCTCGCCTTGTCCCCTGTCTGCTCTCTCACCGCTTCTCTCGCTTCCGCCTCCCCTCCCTCTGCTCCTCCCCCCTCCCCTCTCCCCTCTCCCCTCTCCCCTCTCCCCTCTCCCCTCCCTCTCCCTCCCTCCCTTCCCCTCTCCCCTCCCCTCTCCCCTCCCCTCTCTCTTCTCCCATCTTTGTCGCCTCCCTTATCTTTGGTCGACATTGCACGCTGGGTCGGAGAATTGACTAAAACATTCAAAGTATGGCGAGACGGCTGGCAGCGCCTGCTGGCACCTTTGCCATGGTGGGGGCGGAGAGTGGCGGAGAGGAGGGGCAAGGAGAGCGATCGATCGTAGTGACGCACATGGGGGAGGAGGGGCTCGGAACCATCGACTATGACGTGTTCACAGCAAGCAACACGGGTCTTCTGAACTTGAATGCTGTCAAGAAGAGATTCGGGCTGTCTGTCGTACGTGACTTGAATGGGATAGAGCTGGAGGAGGATGGAGAAGGATACACATCGGTAGATGAGCTTCTCACAGTCAGAGGTAGCTTAGACATCACAGGAACGATGAAACCAATTTGCTTGAAACGAACGAATGATACCAAGGAATGAAATTATAACATTGAGAATATTGTAAATCAGCTTGGAAGGAGACCGAGTTTCCTCAAAGCTTCTATTCTCCTTTGCTCCATCTCGAGACGTTGGAGTTCTCGTTGCCTTTGAGTTCGTTCTTGAGCATTCTTGGATCGCAGAGCCCTCCTGTCGTCAGTCTCAAGGTAGGATACACAGTCTTTCTGAGATGACATCTGTATAGCAAAGAAGACTTCACCCCAAACCCCGCAGATAGTGTGTGCTGTCTGTTCTCCATTCCTGAAGAAGGAGAGCTCTCCAAGTTCAAGATCGAGATTCACCGTCAGGATGTCTCCTTTGCCCCAAGAAGTCCCTTTGTAGATCTCGAAGCTTCTTTGATTCCAAGCGTCTGTACAAGCAAAGTTTTCCAACATTCCACTCTCTGGGACCAGGACATCTCCGATGAACAAACAACCGCTGTAACTGTTCCACCAGAAAGACTTGTTGTTGGCGACAGCAAAGTCTCCCCAGTCAGCCCCTACTCCCACTGATGAATGCACAACCCCTATGCGCACTCCTCCTCCGTCAGGATCCAATTCGTCTACACGGAGCATCCAAGAGATCATTCCGACGGGTCTGCCAGCTTCCTCCTTCTCTGCTTGCTTCAAAGCTTCTGCTTTCTGCTTGTCGTTCTCGTCATCTATCTTCTTGATCTGCCTCAAGAGCAGGCTCATCTCCTTTACTTCTTGCGGCTTCATCTCTCCCCCTTGTTTCTGCTTGTACTCCAACTCAGCCAATCGAGTCTTCATCTGGGCGTACATGGCAGACTTCTTCTCGTTCTGGGCTGACATCTTGATCGGTTTCCCCAGCTCCCTTCCATCGCTTGTCCCCAGCTCCCTCCCTTCCCCTGTGACTTCTGGTTTCTGGCTCGATTCAACCTCGGCCGGTGGAATGATCTGAGACAAAACTCCGAGAGGAAGGGGCGAGCCTGACGCTATCGGCATCTCGAAGCAAGTTCCACTCACGCTGCTCACAGTGTCTCTGGTGAGACGAATCCTGCAGGGCACTGGCACGCCATCGCCCCTCACACTCCCGTTGGCCAAACGAAAGGTTCTCCTCTCCGGATAATTCCATCGCACTGTGCGCGATGCGTGAAATTCAGCCCTCCACCCTTGAGCGGTATACAGCCCTCGATGCGGCCCCTGGTAGGGAGAGTCGTCATTGCCAAGATAGGCAGTTGGTCTTGTCCGAGACAAACTGTTGAAGTCTTGAGATTCTACATCGAAGACATCCACCCCCCCTCTGACACTCCAACACCATCGCTTGACGCTCTCGTCCCAACTCGGTTCATCTTCAAGAAAGCAAGCATGACTGTCAGCCCATGGAAGGTCTTTCTCCGTCTCCTCCACTTCAGGCTCCTCTTGAGGCATCAAGAGACAGGCTTCTATCATCTCCGAAAACTGAAAGACAACATGTGAGTGGCCTTCGTCTTGCTCTGCAAGAAGATGCAAGCAACCATACCTCGTCAAACTGGATGAGTCCATCCCCTGAAGTGTCAAACTCATGAAATATTCTTTGCAAATCATCATCGGACTTCTCAAGCCCGAGCAGAGAGAAAGCTGTCTTGACTTCTTTCAGGTCAAGTTCCCCACTTCCATCGATGTCCATTTGCTGGAAAATTTTCAAGTATCGCTTCCTGCAACAGTATCGTTGATTGCTGAGCAGACAAACAATACGAATACCTTGAAATGGATTCAACTATGCGAATGAAGTCTTCATTCGTGATCTGTTGATTCGGAGCTGACTTGAAGTGTTTGTCGTATATCCTTGATGCCTCGATCTTTTCGAGAGGCACTCCAAGCTCATGAAAAGCATCTTGCAAAATTCCAATGTCCAACTTCGTCTTGTAATCTGACGAGGCAGCATCAGAAACGATTTCAATGTCAATGGAGAGGTACCAAATATGCGCTGAAAGACTCTGATAATGTCTTGTTTCCTGCGTTCCTTCCTGTCAGCTGAGACATCTGGAGTTGCTGTGTCCGATGACATCAGCTCTTGTAGACAGCAAGGTTGCGTGATCGTATTCTATCTCAATGCGATCTGATGGTCATGGCAGATGTTGACAACCGTTGTTTCTTCACCGATGAGCGCATGTCAGCTTCAAGTGTTCAACTGAAGCGCAGCAGGGATGGGAAAGTGGGGCGGAGTTGTGATTGGACTACAATTCAAGCCAACCTCAGACAGACATATAAAGATACTAGAAAGACATCAAATACTGTGTAAGGTTTTCCCTCCGGTGCCCGCAGACATAATAGGAAACCGTGAGAGAGATGCTACTACGAAACTCGTCTTCGGGGTATCAAGCTCAGGAACATGGTGTCAGGTAGTCGTCATCAGAGGCTGGGAACACCTTGCTAGCATTGCTTCATTCAATCATTCCTATCACTGCTCAAAACATGGGCATCTTCCTTCCCTTGCAACACGGACAACCGGAACCGCCTCGATGGCCCATCGCCTGGGGTTACATCAATCAACTCCAACGACAGAGATCCAGTCACTCACCCATGAGGGAGGCGTTATGCTTTTACGCTTCTTTTTTAGAACGATTTTCAACTGTTTCCAGAGAGAAAAAAGAAATGAGCAAACTAAGCGTCAAATTGTGAGATTCGCACCGGGTAATGAATGGATTCGTCATACTGCAAGGCAAGCCCTTTCCCACCTTGATCTTGATTCGACTGTCAAACACAAACAATGCTGTCAGACCGTCGGAAATGTGCATTCTTGCCGTACGTTGAGAGCTTTTAAGTGTTTGCTCCAGACCTGGGCGACTGTTTTGAATATGCCTGAAAGGTGATAAGAAGCATCACCTCATCGTCGTACACTTGTTCTTGTTGGACCTCAAATTTCTCCTGAGAAGATTCAAGAATCACCAAAGCACCCACCATTGTACACATATCTACCTGCGCAAGGGCACAAAACTCTTCAAGAGTCCCTCCCCTCTTTGGCGCCCATAGCAACGCTTGCCCGTTTGAAGACAACAAAACATCTAAGGTGTGAACTGGAGTAACACTGTCAGAGTTTGAAAATTGGACCGAAGATAGAGACCTAAGGCTTTGTGGTAGTCGCGAAAAAACAAACAATCTGCGCCAATGACGAAATCAAAAGTCCCTGCTCTTGGAACCTCCGCTCCATATCAAAATCTCTGAAAGGATTAGACTACAGCAAAACCTGCAGTGAACTGAGCTTCTCCGACCATATCAGCTGTCTGATTCCTATCTTGACGCAATGTTATGCAAGGTTGCAAAGCAACATCGCATCGAACACCTCTTTACAACAGAAGACAGTGGAGTGTTCAGGCCCTTGATTTGTCTTGAGACTCTCTTTCAATCCCTCAACAACCTGCTGCAGAGTCAACAGGCGAAAAGTTACCCCAAGAAGATACCTTCTCATTTCCTTTCATCACAATTTTCATTCGTCAGTCATTCAAACACAATGATAATTGAATGTACCATCGGTAATCAGGATAGAGTTCATACAAACAGCTTTTGCTAAGAGCAATCCTGCAAGTCCAACCTTGAAAAATGTTCTCAACAGATTTCCAACTCAAATGCTGTTGTAGAATACCCCTGCCCCTATTTCGCAAACGTTTTTCCCGTCGAGCGTTGCAGACATCTTCAACAGACAATGTGCCATCACCTGATACCTCTTTTTGGATCAAACCCACGCTGGAATCAATGTTCTACCTCCTCAGCCGGCCAAAGACAGACATGTCCTGTGCTGTCAACACCGTTGTTCTGTGAAGCTTGGAAATCCTTGATAGTGACCTGACGTTTCACATGGAAGGATCAACTTGTGGCACGAAGATTTATCAATTGCAGTTGGTAGGCTTGCCTTTCCGGAGACTCGCTGTCGCAGAATGATATTCTACGAGATGAGGGTTTCAATTTCAAGATAGATCGAATTTGAATACATCACTTTGTCATGATCTCCGGTCTTGTACTCAACCAGTTCGTACTGGATGTCTCCGTCTTGTTCATACTGTAGCATGATGATGTCATTATCTTGGTCTAAGTCAGGCAGCTCTTATTACCAGAGAAACGTTTGTGTTCTCATTCAACGTCTGATCAATCCTTTCTACCTGAATCTCTGGTTAAGGCATCGATTCTCAGACTGCGAGGGAAGCTAATACATGGAAGAGGTCAAAAGTATTGTGCCTTCGTACTGAAACTGCCTGCATCTCTTCTCGATCAAGCACGTTAACTGAATTATTCTTTTTCGGCCTCAGGAAATTTGCAACCATCTTCCATCTTGCCCGGGCTCTGTTTTTTGTCGGGTCAAGACTTGTGAACGATGGCGTGTAGAATCCATACCCTGCTTCATCTGGTTACGAATCCTGAATCTTCCACAAATTCGGCTCATGCACCGCCTCTTTACTAACTGTTTGTTATTTTCTGTTCATGTGTAATACTCTACTAAGACTCCCGCTCTTCTCCTCTATCGCATTACAATACACCACAACACAACACAACACAACACCATACAAGATCACATCACATCACATCACGTCACGTCACGTCACGTCACGTCACATCACGTCACGTCACATCACATATCACATGATGTCTTGTTCGCTTTTACCCGACACGAAAATCTTCGAATTTGCCTCTGCGCTCGATCCCGCCATTTTATCGCAATGTCCCCACCCCACCGCTTCACACAGACCGCTGAAACAGGGGGTACTGGGGTAGTACGGAAATCCTGGGCAGAGTATGCGGAGAGGAGACGAGTGAGGGGGTGGAGAGGTGGAGGATCAAGGGGAGAGGGAAGGGAAGGAGAAAGAGGAGGAGGAAGAGAGACAAAGAAAGGAGGAGGAAAAGAGAGGAGGAAGCTGAAGAAGGGCAGAAGACTACCAGAGGGGAACGGTGAGGAAGCGGAGCAGCCGCATCAAGAATGGCGGGGAGGAGAGAGCTTCTGCTCGTCTTTATGTTTTGCCTGTGGCCTTGCGCTTCACCTTTTCTTGGTCTCTATCCCTCTGCATTCCCCGGCACTTCTTTCTTCAATGTCTGGCCCATTCCAAAAGGACTTGCACTCAGAACGAAACAAGTGGAGGCCCCGCCTCTGAGCGATGCGCTTTCTTGGCTTGACGAAGACGGAGAGCATCTCAATGATCAGACAGCTGACATCTTAGAGAGCTTTGCTTTTGGAGATGGTCATCTTGAGGAGAAGCGATCGTTGTGTGCAAAGCAATTGTCGGATTTGAGGTTGAACATGTTTTATCCAAAGATAAAACAAGGAAGTGGTCAAGACACCTGGGGCCAGCTAGATGCCTTCCGCCACATCCTGGAGGCTCGCCTTCATTTCTTGGCATGCTTAGGTCCACAAGTCGCAGTACGGCAGTACGCTGGAGGGCATGGAGTAAAGTATGCATTGTTTTGGAAAGTAGCCAACCAAACATTTGAAAAATCTGAATTGGAGCAAAAGTATGTGAATGTGACTTATCTTGCCTGCATGCCTTTGCATCAATCAATCAGTGAACCTCAGTGGATTTATCGCTTGGAAAAGTGTAGCGGAGAGGAATGGAATCATGCTTTCACGAAAATCCAGGGACCTTGGAATAGAAAACCCGCACCTGATGACCCAATCTTCTTTTGTTTTGATCATTTCATGGATATGGTCTCGGCGGACATTCGCTGGCATTGGCCATTGGTAAGAAATAATCCTGCTGTCATTTCCAACATCTTTCGTGGGAATTTCGCAGTCAGCCGAGAAAGAAGCAGTTTGGAAACAGAGCTCGATTCCCTATCCTTCGATTACCTCCTCTGGAAAGTGTCGCAGGACGCAAAGAAAGGCAAAGCAGATCTTGGGGATGGCAAGGAGATCTTTCAGATCATCAACGATGCGGGGCTTGTTCCATCTTATCTTTCACAACTCCTTCTCATGGACATTGTGGTGGGATGTGCACGGAGAGGTGAAGCTGGTCCAGAGGAGATCGACATGGCGCTTGAGACAATCGAATCCCTGGGAATAGGGTCTGATATGAGCATGTATCTTCCTGCCCTTGAGGCTCTAGCATGGGCTGCGTATCATGGCAAGGCAAACATGAACGATGCCGAAGTCATGGTGTTGAGAATGATGGAATCTTGTTTTGTCTCCGAGAGAATGACTGAGCTGTGCTCCCTCCCTACCTTACACAGTTGCACCTGGTCTGTCTTGGTCTCCTGCTCTTTCAAGAACTCCATGGACAAGAGGCAATATGTCGGGCAGGCTGCTCCAGGGTTGAAATCCTCGTATATTCAAGCAGATCTCAATTGGCGTGATTATGAATTCAATCTGATTAAGACCTTGGAGTGTTACAACGTGTCGAACAGCATCATCATATCTGCTGCAAGGATGCAGCTAATCTTAGCAGCTTCGCTTGTCGGTGATAGTAGTTTGGAGGAAGTTGAGACAAGATTGACAGAATTCCTGGAGCCGGATGTGGAATTGGAACATGGAATCGGTTATCCAATGGTAGGTGCTGTTGTTGCTCTTGCTCAACAAGGCAAAGCCACTCTGCAAGATATTCAAAAGACTGTAGCATATTGTGAAGTAGGAGGTCTGCAGCTTGACTCTTTGTTGGTTGCCCTTTGGCTGAATGGAACTTTAGCTGCATACCGGAGGAACGAGGCTAGTATTGACGACATTGTGGAATTGTTCAATGTTATATTTCGGCAACGAGTATCTCTTGAGCAGAGACTGTTCAATCAGGTCACAGACGCACTGATATATGGATATCGAAATCTCAATCTCTCAACAAGCAAGATTGAACTCATAAAGAGTCAACTGCTTGTGATTGGAGGCACCTTTGACAAAAGCTTCTTTGACTTTTTCTTTGAGGTGGCGCTTGAAGAGCATCTCAATAGAAACGTTACTGTATCTTGTTTAGATGCAGAATGCATTGTTGAGGACATGATGATCGCTGGCCATGAGCCCGATACTTTGACTTTGACCCAGCTGATGAAGATTTTTACGGTCGTCTGCTCCGAATCTCGAGGCTCAATCGAGGATGTTGCCAGGATACTCGACAAGGCAAAGGCAAGCGGAGTGCACTTCGACAGCGCTCTGCTGATACAAACGATGCATGCGGTGTGTCAGTGTGCCAAACACGGACAGATTTCTCTTGAACAGACTGTAAGTTTGATGCTGTACCTGAGCAACGAAGAAGCGGTCACAGGGAGTGCCGAGCTTCTAGGTGCACTCATAGAAGTCGCGTCTGCAGCTGCTCCTTTTGGTTTAGCTCACATGAATCAATTGATTCCGTTTGTCGATAGACTTGTACAGCTGAAAGGCGAGCTATCAAAACATCAGAAGCAACTTTTGATGTCGATCTTGGAAGCCAACGCACATCAGGGACTGGCAAGTTTGAGCGATGCTGACTTGTCTATGAAGTATATTGAGGGTGGGGGAGAACGACCGACAAAGGAAATGCTTTCAGTATTGCTTGATGTGGTGGTGTCTGGTGCCGGTCGAGGCCAAGCTGCCATGAAGGATGGAGAACATGTTATCGGCAGAATGAGAGGCTGCGGCTTTGAAATAGGAGAAAGGGAATTGGAGCGCTTGTTACTGATTGCAAAGTTTTCTGTGCAAGCAAACGTCGGAAATTTCTCTGATAGTTGTAAAGCTGCAGAAGCTCTTCAGAGAAAGATTGGAAATTTGTCGTCAAAACATGCAGTTTGGATTCTTGAATCTGCTGTGTGGGGTGCGTTTCATCGACGGCAAAAGAATGAAGGGTCAGGCTACGCTGGATCTTGGTACAATGAAACATGGGCAAGAGTGGATCGATTTCTGCAGTCATCTAACATCTCCGGTCAGCATCTTGGGTCTAAAGGAGTAGCTCTGTGCGCAAGATTTGCCTACTTGGCAGAAAGCAAGCACCTTGCTCTTCGCGCTTGGCAGTTTTTCAGATCAATTCCGCCCAAAAGTCGAAATTCGCTGGTCTATCGAGAGATGATCGGAGCGTTAGGGGCTGTGAGAAACAGCGAAGCTGCTCTCGGACTTCTCAAAGTAGCCATCAAGAACGGTATTCCCTTGACAGGGGAGATGTACATGACAACCTATGAAGCTTGCAGCTACGATCCTGCTGTGGTTGAGAATCACTTGCATGAAGAGTTTGTTCACTGACTTGCTGCATCGCAGGTCCAAGAGTTACAAGATGAGTACAGAGACAAGGTGGAGTCAGCGAAGAGAGAGGCTCCTACCCAACAGCTACGAACCTCTAGGCACAGACCAGAGGCTGAAGATGTGCTGTTGTCACATAATCAGGAAAGTAAGTGACGTGTAGACTAATCTAATTTCAAACAAAAGAAGTTCGATGTGAATGAATATTTATGTTGTCCAATCTTGTTGTGATTTCCTCCGGATCTGAAGTAAGATTTCCGTTCTATGCTGTATGTATTACATACCTTGGGGAATCGCTTGCTGAAATGTGATTGAAATCACTCTGCACAAAGTCTGTCGTCAGCAAAGGCTCCGCTTCTACAGGTTGGTGGTTGACATGTACAGATCCAGCTGCAATGAGGCAGCCACCAGGGCTTTCAGAGTCAAGCTCTTTTCTGTGCTGATAAACGCACAATCGACGCCATCGATGCTTGTGCTTTCGTGACAGCATCATGCTTATATGACCCCATTGCCAGCACCTAGCAACAAGGAGGATCATTGCCATTCAACAAGAACCCACACGAAAACAAAAAAAATCACTAAAGAAAGTCAGGTTGCACCGCATCGCACCGCATCGCATCCCAACACATCACATCCCAACACATCACATCACATCACATCACATCACATCACATCACATCACATCACATCACATCACATCACATCACATTACTGTGTCATATCATAACACATCACATCGTAGAGGAGAAGGCGTACGTTATTTCATTCCGCTGAGTCGTGCGTACCCAAAGATTGAAACAGATAATCATGTGCTTTTGGGCCATCTGCACAAGACTTTTGTTTTGATACAAGTCCAACAGGGTAAAAAATCTTTTGCTGATCTGCATGTAACGATCAATTTTGCTCACTATAACAATCATCCTTTTACCATTTGCAGGCAAGCCTCCTTCTGTGTAGCTACAAACCTTTCTTCTTGCAATTCACACTCCATCTGCGAGACAAGCGTTTGCAGTTCATCTCCCAAGTTGTTTAGGTCGTGTCTGGCCTGTTCCTTTGCCAGCTTTATGACACTCTCAATGTTCGTCGGGTCCATTGACTTGGAATGCTTTCGCTGAAACGGCCAATTCTCAAGGAAGGTCAGAGTCCTGTTCTGAAAGAAAGAGTTCAAAAACCCCGAATTCGGGTAACGCTGCTTGTCGTTTTGGACATGATCGAATAATCTAGAAGGAGCTTCGTCTTCACGGTCTGAAGTTAGGTTGTTCTTGGCATGGGTGAAAGTCTCGTTGATATTCAGTTGATCTTCATGATAGCAAGCATGCCTACAATGTCCTTGCTTCTCGTGGTCTTGCCTCTTGCAGACGTTTTTCGAAGGTTGAGGTTGAGGGCTTGAGAAGCTGAGATGTATTTGCAACCCACTGCGATCTTGACGCGGGTAGAGGAGGCCTGTGATAGTCTTCATCGGGTCAAAGACGCTGTTTGATTCCAACATGTCGACTGGCGTAGGGGCTCTTGAAGCATCGGAGGTTGCGGAGGAGCGGCAGGGAGTGCATTTCAACTGCCTGATGCGGTTCAGGTTGGCGATCAAGTCCTTGGCATTCGTGCTGGTCCCCAGCGGATGCTCTGGCGAACAGCCAGCCTCTGCATCGACTCGCGGCGTGAAGGCTGTCGAAAGCTCTTCTAGCGGCATTGAGATCTGCTGCATCACAATCAGCTCACCAGAACAAAGTTTCGACTTCATCGTTTGTCTCTGCTATCTCTACATGATCCTGTAGCAAAGTTGTTTGCGATGTTGTACATCGATCATTTCCGAACATCTTCCTGCTAACTTTTGGTCCTCCTTGAATATTTCTACCCTGCGATGGATGCTGGAAACCAGACTGTTCATCAACAGAACAAACACTCTATAACAATCTCGACTTTTTCGTTTCATCATCATGAATTCATAGTCATCATTAAGTTCGCATCTTTTCGATGGCGTGCAAGTGAGCAGATATAGAAAAGCAAAATTTTCGCGTCTGGTCATCCATGTTATCTCAATCTTCGTGTTTGGAGTCAAGATGTGGCATCGTCATCACATGCATCACATCTGTTCCATGTCGGTCTTGTCGCTCACTCCTTGTATCGCGGCTCCATTGCGAACGGCCCTAACCTCTCTCCGTTACACCTCTGAACATGGCGCTGCCTACATTGTCACCATCGATAACTAATTATCTGCTGGTACTGATGACTTGCCGACCCGGCCCGTAGACGGTGCCAGGCTGAGGGTTCCGGGCCCCGGGCCGACGGACCGTGTGAGCTCGGAGTCGGACTGGCAGTCCAAGCTAAGTTCAACGTGACCGTAAATTGAACGCCGGGGCCGGGAGGACTCCGCCGGGGGGACGACCGGGACCCGGCCTCAGGCTGGGCGGCCGCCCCGGGGCCCGGGGCCTGGCGGCCGGGCCGGGCTCGTGGCTTTACTACGGCGTTAGTTAGTTTTAGAGACCGAAGTTGAGTAAAATAACAGCCATAATAGTTAATTAGGGTCTAAATAGCTTATTATCCTGTTTGTTTGTTGTTTGTTGCAGGTGAAGAAAATGGCAGGGGAAGGGGAGAGGAGGAGGGAGAGAGTGCTGGATAGAGCGAGAGGTCGGTGGAG
This sequence comes from Guillardia theta CCMP2712, assembly GCF_000315625.1. Lineage (NCBI taxonomy): Eukaryota > Cryptophyceae > Pyrenomonadales > Geminigeraceae > Guillardia > Guillardia theta. The sequence goes on from NW_005434664.1 coordinate 99,800, forward strand.
AAGAGCACTGAATAGAGCACGTACATGACAAGAAATCTGAGAGAAAGAGTTGAAGTAACTGTTCATCGACTTTTACAAAAAGAAATATGGAAACAAGGAATGCAGGTCAACTGAACGAGTCTCAATCAAACCGTGCGATTGCAAGATCGAGCAGCGATGGTAGAATGGGAGGCCAGAGGGCAATAGGAGTATGCAGACAAAGAAAAATGAAGGAATGTACGTGGAGAAATAATGCCCTGACGCGCGTGTTGCACAGTTCGGTACGCTGAAAGGCATACCATCGTAATGGCCAAAGGTAAACATTCTTGTTGACTTCATCAAATGAACAGGCTGACTATGTAACTTTAGAAACAGAAGATATTCCAGAAGAACTGACCGACTGGAGTTGCCAGTCGAGTGTCAGTCTTTATCATTCGGCGCTTGGTAGTCTATCGCAAAGCCGACGGACTCTGGTGTCCTTGACGTCTTCTCAGCCGCATTTGGGCTTCAGGCTGGAAGAGCAGGAGGGCTCTGACTGCGACGCATTTTACTCTGCTTCTGACAATGAAGGGGATGAGTGTTCGCCAAACGCTCCATTTGCATGCAATGCCAATGAGGATTTGATTGTTCCAAATGTCTTCGGTGAGGGTAAATCGAAAGAGCTTTTCAAGGAACGAGATGGAGGCAGGATTCTGAGTCACAAGCTGCACAAACAGGCAGATCTATTTGAGTCAGGAGCGTCACATGCAATGGATGGTGATTGTGATGTAAGTTCCAGACAGAGTTTGCATGAAGACTACAATGAAGGGGCAGCGAACGAGCTGCTGCATGCCTCAGTGTCAGACCTCTTGAGCTCGAGTTTCGAGAAGAGTGCTTTTGCCGAGCATGATACTCATAATTTAAGTAACACAACGCTGGATGAAAACCTGTCTTGCTTGAGGATGACTAAGTCGCTAATCAATCACAAGGAATATGTTACTGGATCCCTTCATATTGAAAATCCACGCCCAAAGGCACCTGGCATTTCTTTCGAATGCATGCAGGACAAAAGTGAAGCAAATTCCTGTCCGAAATCTAAGACTTTTGATCTGGAAAGCCAACAAGCAATGGCTCGTGGTAGTCTGCCTGAAGTTTCTCCAACCGAGGTTGTCGGTACTGCGATTCAAGTAATCAACCAAGAAAAGCTTTCTCCAAAAACAACCAAAAAACAAAAACGCAAACAGAAAAAGAAGTCAAATGGACAGTTCAAAGATTCACTACCAAAACCAGACAAAGAAACGATAACTCCAGCAACAGAGAGTCATCAAGAGGAAAAGACGGAAGTGGGAAAGACAAAATTGAAAATGGAGAGAGGGGCCCAGGGCGACGAGGCGGCAAGGGAGGCCAGAGAGCGCCTAGAGCAGGGGCAGATGCAGGAGGCAATGGAGCGGCTTGAGGCAGCGGAGGCGGCATATCGCGAGGCCGGGACGCTGGGGGAGAAGGAGGGCTCGATAGAGGAGCTACGGGGGCGGATCGAGGAGGCAGCGAGAAGGGAGGAGAGAGGGGCCCAGGGCGACGAGGCGGCAAGGGAGGCCAGAGAGCGCCTAGAGCAGGGGCAGATGCGGGAGGCAATGGAGCGGCTTGAGGTTGCGGAGGCGGCATATCGCGAGGCCGGGACGCTGGGGGAGAAGGAGGGCTCGATAGAGGAGCTACGGGGGCGGATCGAGGAGGCAGCGAGAAGGGAGGAGAGAGGGGCCCAGGGCAACGAGGCGGCAAGGGAGGCTATGCATTTGAACGACAAGCCAAAGTTTCTTGTTGTAGATCTTCAAGATCAGTTTGCCATGGAGGTTTGGCGTTATTTTGTTCGTTTGTTTCGTTTGATTGTTTTCGTTCCAGTCTGCCACGCTCGGTATTTCTTTTCGATTTTTCTTTGTCTGTGGAAGTGTAGATCACCATGATGTTTTTTACAGGTCAGAGGCAAGACCCTTTAGGTGTCTTTGAGTCGGCAATCACCCCAGTCGTCATCAATGAGGATTATTTAGACTCAGAGGACGATGAAGAATACGTTCCTGCGAGTGATTTCTCCTCCTCATTCTTGTGCAAGTCAATGCTGGATGAAAGTGATTTGTATCTGTCCTCTGCAATTGATCAGAAGATCGTCCCGACTGAAGAAAGTGGTAGACTCTCTTTGTCATTTTATCGTATTTAATTTGTTTTGGTAGGGATTGGTCACACGACGGGAAGCTTGAATATGGTTTGCCTTGAGCAGTAGCCAAGAACTTGTTCACTAACGAGGCCACACAGAGCAAGGACTCCCCGCTCATGCAGTGTGCAATAGACGTTGGGGCGTTACACCAGGCTGTCGTGCAGAACAATGGTGACCTTGTCTCAGAGCTTCTACAAAGCAATGCAGATGTCTCTCATCGTGACAAGAGATGGTGATTGTGTCTATCAAGGAGGTGGCGGTAACTCTAAATTTTCACAGGTTCTGTCCGCTTCACTATGCTGCAAAGTTTGGGCGCACTGACATCATCAATCAACTAGTGCGACAGGGAAATGCTGATGTTGAATCTGAAACTCGTGAGGGATTCACGGCTCTGCATCTTGCTACAATGTACGATCGCGAAGAAGCCGTCACGGCCCTAGTCAAACTTCTCTCGATTGACGCCTTGAACCTTCAGGTCCTGTTCACGTGTTATCGATCAGACCTGACGGTTTTGTTGTTTCAGGATCAAGAGGGTAAGTCAGCTCTTCACTACATCAACGACTCTGAAGCTGGAAATCGAATCTGCTCCTTGCTGCTGCGAGTTGGGGCAGACCCGAATCTTGCTGACTTCCAGGGGAATCTGCCTCCGATTCGTCAACATCAGGCTGCCGACAATGCCAAGGTTGGGACTCCCACCTCTCGCCCTCCTCCCGCTCAGATGCTCAACGCACCGGTGGACGAGGACATGGTGACTGGAAGGGGAGAAGTGTGGGTTGCTCGCCCCTTGTCGCCTTCGATACTGCCTGTGACGGAGCCGGGAGAGGCAGCAGCGGCTGTGGGGCTCAACTCGAGTCATTGGGGGCTGCAGACTGTCGAGATCGACCCCAAGCAGAGCACCCAGCGCGTTGCTGATGGTCGCGGAGAGGCAGCCGGTCGGTTTGTAAACTACGCGAGCTGGCAGGAGCGAAGTATGGCTCGCTACGGCACGAAAAGTCGGATGGAGGGATCTGTCGACCTGACCAAGTCAATGACTGATGATTGGATTGTGATTGACAGCGATGATGAGGAGAAAAAAGGTTCGCAAGATGACGTCATCGAAGCATTCACTGGAAGAATAGAGAGCCAAGTCTGGAAAGCTCGTGTGGACCAGGCCAAGGGAGCCATGATGAAAGTAGGCTCACAGCTCAAACGAGTCTTGGGGAACATGTCGAGCTGGCCAGCAGGCGGCGAGTAGAATAAAGTCGGAAAAAGCCAGGGGGTCTAAGCGATCAGGTGGAGTCGATTGGGGGAGAGATGCAGTAAGCAAACCACCATGACGCCCATGCGACCGCATGGAGGAAGCAGAAGAGACCGGACAAGTTCAGCACAAGCCCAGCAGCCGAGAGCTCTCGCTCATACTCGCTCAAGAACCGATAACCCCAGCGCCCCCCCAGCAGGCGACAAATGAGAGTCCATAGGCAAAAGAGCACGACTAGCTTGTGAACTCGCGATGCCCCGACCGTCAGCCCGAGCCGCTTCCCGCTCCTCGCCACGTACCTTGCAGGCCCGTACATCCAGTGCCTGGGCCTGCAGAAGACTAGGAAGACCCAACCGAGGAGGGGCATGGCGAGGCTGATCCACCAGTCTGCAGCGATGCTCTCCTGCTCGATGACATCTTCTCCTGCTCGCATCAACACCCCATGACACACCGCCACAACAGGACTGAACGTGACGCTGAGCCCTAGAAGCACTGCTGTGTTCCTGTAGAAGAAGTCCCGCCGCTCATGGCGTCTCAAGATAAACCGGTCAGGATGCGGCTCAAACGCTAGGGTGGAGATCACGAACAGGACGAGGCTGCTGATGCGGAGAAGAAAATTCCACGTGCTTAGGAATTGCGTATGCCCACCAAACAAGTACACACCCCTGAACCTGCGCCGAAGACACAGATAGAATGCAAACATGTCAAAGATTCCTGACAGTATCGCCATTGCAACCCAGAAGAAGTCCTGGAAGGACAAGCGGTTCCGCTTGCGCCTCTTCTCATTGGGGTCTTCTTCATGGACTTCAGCTTTCACCTGAGACATGTCGTGATGGCAATGCTATCTACAAGACCTCTGTCATTCTACAGGCTGACTGACTTGCTGATCTAACACAAACTGACTTGCTCTCTCTCCCTCCCTCCTTGCGTATCAGATCTCGGTTTGTGCGCTTCGTACAGGTCGAAGTGCCTAGATGAGGGGGGTGATTTTTAGGACACAAGGGGGTGGGGGTCCTGCTAACTTGGACTGATGCTGAGAACGTGTGGGGGAGGGCGGGCAGGGGAAGGGAGGGGGAGGGGAAAGGAAGAGGAAGCAGCAGAAGGAGAGGAGAAGAATGTGTAGAGAAGGAAGAAGACAACGAGAGGATAGAACAAAGTTGAAAGACGAGGAGGGCAATGTACGGAAGAAGGAAAACGGAGTTTGAAGAAGCAACAAAGTAAGGGTTGAGCGTAAGTTGGAGAGGGAGAGGAGGAAGAGGTGAAGAGTTTGAGAAGGAGATTTCGTCTAATCTTGCATTCATTTCATGACATGACACGTGCTGGCAGGGAAGTAAGAACATCAGTCATGTCTTTAGCTGGAGTTGTCGATCTAACCGCCGAGAACCCGATGCTTGGAAACCTGGCAGCTGCACACCACAATGCCATGGAAGAGAATGATGGCAGTGCAGGACGACCATGGCAGTTCATTATCTATCCTCCTGGTGACCCAGACGCGATCACTCTCACTCTCGCCGATGTCGAAAGACTGAACGAGGGTGAATTCCTCAATGACAGCCTTATCGACTTCTGGTGCAGATATGTTACCTTGAGGATGAACCCCAAGACGAGGGACAGGTTTCACATCTTCAACTCCTACCTCTTCACCAAGCTCATGCAAGAAGACTCGGACTTGACCGACAGCTCGGAGAGGCCTAGCGAAGTACTGTCATGGGTGAAAAATGTTGACGTGTTTTCCAAGGACTTTCTCCTGATTCCCATTTGCGAGCGGATGCACTGGAGCCTTGCCGTGGTGTGCTATCCCTTCCTTGACAAGGTACAGAAACTCGCAGACACGCACTGGCAAGTTCCTTGCATCCTTCACCTCAACTCAATCAGAAAAACTCAGCACTGGGTCCCTGAATGCATTAGGAAGTTCTTGCAGGAGCTATGGAACGCGCGGCATGCCATGACCAAGGGAGATCGGAAATTCGACAAGTTCTTGTTCCCGGGATATTATCCCTCCTGTCCGCAGCAGGAGAACGAGTGGGACTGCGGGATCTTTGTGATCGAGTACATGGAGCGAATGTGCATAAGAGACTATCAGCCAACGTTTGAGCAGCTGCAGCATATAGACGACCCCAACGATTTCTTCGTCAAGAGCTCGTGGTTTAGACAAGCTGACCTCAAGGATCGCAGAACAAGATTTCGTGAGATCCTCGATGACCTTCAGTTGCAGATCCTCAGCGGCTCAAACGCACATCTCCCCACTGCACCTTCAGCTTCCTCGCAGTCCCCGAGCAAGCAGACGAGCCGGAAACATCTCCTGGTGTCTCGCGGGAGTGCAGACGAGGAGGCTGTGGACGAGGTGGTGGGAGCGAAGAAACTTAGAACTGCACATGTTGAGCCGGCGGATGCGCAAGACTTAGTCCAGCCGTCTGCGTCTCAATACATCTGCTTGGACGACTACGAGCATGAGAGTGCGTCGACATCGGTGATGTGCGGTGAGTCAAGATCGATGGACGAGTCACAGGAATGCGAAGAAGTTTTGCCTGTTGTTGACGACGACGATGTGGTCGAAGACCAGTCGAGCAAGGACATGGAGGGTGGAGAGGAGTCGGGAGGGAATGAGAATCGAGATTTGCAGCAGGAGGAAGTTTGTATTGACCTCTCAGACGAAGGAGACGGCGATCGATCGATCCATGAGGTGCCCGAAGACTGAAAACTTGTGCCGGTCTAAAAACACTTGATTCCCCCTTGCATGCCCCCCGCCTTCTTGTTTACTTGCAGGCAATAAAGTGATTAAACAAACAAACGGCTGACCGTCACGACTGTTCGGAGACCAACTTTCCGACAGCTTCGAGGACGAGCCCCTTCTTCTCCAGCAGGGCCTTCAACACGCTCCTCCGCTCAGTAAACCCCATGCTGGCAAGCTGAGCCGTCTGCGACTCGTAGACGAGGGGATTACACGCCTCGAAGCAGTCGAGCCCCTCGTCGTCTCTCAACGAACTGTCTGCCCTGTTCTGCAGCAGGAACTCGGCGACGTCGGTGTAGCCATACTTGAGAGCGAGGAACAAGGGACTCTGTCCCCTCTGGTTGCAGGCGTTGATGTTGGCGTTGTACCGCAGGAGCAGTTTAACGATGTTGAGATGGCCGTTGGCTGCAGCAGCTGCAAGCACAGAGTTTCCCTTGTTGTCGGTGCTGTGCACAGAAGCGTTCTCCCGCTCCAAGATGCCCTTCACCTCCACCAACGAGCCCAGACGAGCCTTCCGGACGATGAGAGGAGCAGCCGCTGCGCTCTTGTCCTTGGCTCCAACGGCATCAGCAGCTAGCATGTCAACAGCAACCTGCTCGAGATCTGCCACAGGAGGCTGAGCTTCTGCCTTGCTGTCTGACTCCCTGTTGGCCTCCACCTCCACCACCTCTCCAGCTACGTGCACGCCCTGCCCCCCTTGTGGTGGCTGCTGTGAATCCCTTTGCTCCATCTCCCTCACGACGCTGAGAGAGATCTCGGGAGCCGAAGGAGAGGGGAGAGAAGCCTGCAGGTAGCCATGCGCGTCCCCCGAGGCCTCTGACTCGCCCGATACGTCGAGATTCTTCCACTCCAAGAGGCTTGCGCGGACTTGGTAGGAGCTGTTGCTGTTGGGGTTCAAGAAGGTCATGCTCAGACAGTCTTCGCTGGACGAGTCGAGGATCGATCTCTCCATGGCCAGCAGCTCCGCCGCATCTGAGATCCTCCCGCCGTTCACGCGCTCCAGCACGTCGCCCTCTTGCACCGGCCCGCTGCGAGACACGAGCGAGTCCGCAAGGATGGTCGAGACGACGAGACGCTGCGTCAGCTTGTCTTTGTGCAGCTCGATGCCCAACGAGTGGATCAAGGTTTTCTCTGCTGTCCTAGACTCGTCAGTCTCGGGGAAAATCTCAGCAGCGCAAGGGAGATCCATGAACGCCGTCGTCCAGCACTCAACATCGTTCATGGTGGCTGCTCTGAACGAGTACAGGCGGATCCTTACGTCGTCATGGTTGAAGATATTGAGGTGAAAGTCTTGACCAAACATGCTACTGCTCGTGCTGCTCACTCCCAGCTTGACTTTCATACTCCTCCCGAAGACAAAGCTGTCGATTTCAAACCCGTCTCGATCCACCACAGACAGCACGTTTTCACGTAGAGTGCACCTACACTCTATCCATCTCGCTGAGTTCGCACTACCTTCATCAACTTGCTGCATCAACAAACTTCCTTGCATCATCTCAAACTCCAAGATCTAGGCCAATCTAGTGGCGGTCGATCCCGTCGACTTTGTTCCCAAAAAACAACTTCACGAAAAGAATCACTTTTCAACAGTTGTACATTCGTTCATTCTCCCCTGCCTTGCATCTTCTTCGTAGGCATACAAGATACGAGAGTCGCTGACCTGTCTCATGCTCTGTCTCCTCTCTCTCTCCCTCTCGCTCTCCCTCCCTCCCTCCCTCTCTCTCTCTCACACCTGACTCTCAACCCTTCAGTCAGCCCTCCCTGCCATCATCGCATAGCTACAGAAGAGGCCTTGCGTGATTCCTTTAGGAGCACTACTCTGGACATCCATCTTCACCGGTGACACTCGGCCCGGCCGATCATCGGGCAGGTCACCGGGTCACTGCAGGGTCACTGGACTGGTCACTGCAGTGGTCACTGGTGGTCACTGGAGGGATTCTGGAGTATGAGGGGGATGAGTGTCATTCTATTTCAGGATTGACGATGGTGAGTTGCGGTCGTTGAGAGGAAAGGAAGTCGGAGAGAGGCGCGGAGAGCAGGGGAGAGGAGGGGAGAGGAGGGGAGAGGAGGGGAGAGGAGGGGAGAGGAGCGGAGAGGAGCGGAGAGGAGCGGAGAGGAGCGGAGAGGAGCGGAGAGGAGCGGAGAGGAGCGGAGAGGAGCGGAGAGGAGCGGAGAGGAGCGGAGAGGAGCGGAGAGGAGCGGAGAGGAGCGGAGAGGAGCGGAGAGGAGCGGAGAGGAGCGGAGAGGAGCGGAGAGGGGGAGAGGAGCGGAGAGGAGCGGAGAGGAGCGGAGAGGAGGGGAGAGGAGGAGAGGAGAGAGGAGGATGCGAGATGTGGACGCTATCGAGATGCTTGGCTGGGCCTGGAAGAAGTTTAGAAACAGTAATGATCAACGATTGGAGGTGGAAGAGATGCGATTGTGTTGATATGTCCTCGATACCATCCGCTCAGAATGATGGCTTTTGGGATGCTGACATTTTTTGTTTCTTATTCTTTTCTTCTCCTTTGGGCGGATTACCACAAACTAGTTCGCTACCGTGAGTTTCACTTTGTAGTGAGTTCGTATAATCAGTGATGATTGCGCTCCAATAGATTGTTGACGCACAGAAGCTCTTTGCTACCAACTCGCTTGAAGCCATCAGCAAGCACATCAAGTTGAACCAGACCTATCCCTGGGGCACGGACTCGTGAGTGGCTCCTTCAAAGTTGCTTCTTAGCGTCTGCTAACGGTCCACCAGCGGCGATGCCTTCGGAGACGGCGAGGGATTCGACGGCGACGGCGTTGGCAACAACGTCTCTGATCAGGAGAACTATCCTTACAACTAAGATGATCCAGTCACGACAAGGTGGAAGGTCGCCTATGCTAAGCTGGACATAGACCACGGATGATGGTTCTTTTACATGTCAATTATGAGTGTAAACTGTGTAAGGTTCACGATCACTCAGTCTTGAAAGCTCATATTTGATATGAAGGAATATGAGCTTATATTTTTATGAGCTGATATTCTCATGTCAATTGCTCCTACAAGTCACCGCGCCTCCCTTATCTCATGCATGAACAAGCGTGTAGCACCCACACGTGCCAAGTTTCACCTCGCCGTTACTAGAAGTCCATCGCAAGGAGCGCCTCTTCGTGCTGTTGTGCTTCGGCATCAAACTCCTGTAATCCATCAGGAAAGTTCAGAGCGTTAGCGTGTGTTAAATTTCACTTGGGACGGGGCTGAACACGGCTTACCTTTTCTTCAACTTTGATCTTTGTGAGAGCTCTATGGTAGAAATATGATCATGCATGTGTCGGCTCGTTATGCAAACATACCTTGTAGCTTTATGCTTCGCCTGAATGATGGGAAGAGCTTCTTTGTGACAACTTGGAATCGTTTCAATGTACAGCAGTGCTTTCATCCTTCACCTTCTTGGCATGGCAACTGATCGATGAACCATGCAACAGACGTCATGATCCTTTATCTGGATTGAAACCGCAAGTCATTGATCTGGCCTATTTGCTTAATCCTCACGTGTCTAATGAAAAAGATCGCATTCCAAAGCATCGAGTGCCAGGCTCGATTTGACCCTGCAATGAAGAAGCTGTTCAATCGATCTTGCATCTTCACACTACGAATTTGGCTCACGGATGATGAAGATGTTGGCAAGCGGATTAAAATATTTGACTGAGGAGGAGAATGAGCATCAGTACCGTCCAAGTGTGTATCAAGTATAGCAATACTCTGCATCCTATTCTGGAGTCGAGCCATCCCCACATCGCCGAAATTCCGAAGGACCGAGTCTTTGACTGCTTGCATCACAACGCCTTTCGATACTCCCGATGGACAAGCACAATCTTGGTTCGTGCTGCTCCAGATCATTTCGACAATAAGGTATCGGCTTTTAAGCCGAACCATTGTTTCTTGTTTCTTCTTATCACACTCTTCGTTTCAGAGTAGTTGCTCTTTCCTTCGTCTTTCTCTCACACCTCCTCTCAAACAACAGCTGTCCTCTCCTTTCACTTCCATTTCCGCCCCCCCGCCATGATTCGTTTCACTAGTTGGTATACCCGGCATTGCCTGAGGAATCTGATTCCACCGGGCCCGGCGGCCCGCTGCCCGCCGGGCCGCTGGCGCCGGGCCCGGTCCGGGAGCGCCGGGGCTCGGACTCGGAGGCTCCGGGAACGGTCCGATCGGAGTCTAGCCTGAGCGGCCGTCGGAGCCGCGCCAGGGCCAGGCAGGCCGTTTCAAGAGCCCCAGTAAATTGTCTGTGCAAGCCTCAGTGAAGTTTGCTCACTAAGACCGAGTTTAATCAGCGGCACGCCGTCACGAAACAAGGATTGAGGAGCACATGAGAGATAGACTGTATGCTAGGATGTGAAACCCAAGCACAAGCACAGCCGACGGTCCAGACCAACACTGCGACACGTAAGGGTCGTCTTGGTTTACAGGAGAGTTTTGTTATCTCAGCGCTATCTGCCACGGACTGGCACGGCTGGCATGCGATCCATCAAGTTTGGCAGCCAGCGAGACAACATGGGGGCTGTCATCTTTTAATAAGCCGTGACAGCAACTTTGTTTTGATATCCATTAGACATTGTTTAGAACTCTTTTCTTCCTGATGTCGCTTCCCAATCATCCTCATGGTCAGTGCCGGCTGCGTGGCAATGAAGATAGTCAGCTGCTTCAAAGGGATCAGGTGGTATCACTGGCGTCGCATTTCCATGGCGTGGTTGAGGCTGCTCGTCCAATTTCGCAAAGCAACGCTGGTATTGAGCATGATTTCTTTCCACTCTTCGCTGCTGGGGTCCCCTCCAGCCCTAGAGTCGGAAGCCGAGGAGGCAGAGGGAAACCCATTCCTCGCAAACCTTCCCTCCTCCGGCATTGCTGGTCCGGTGAAACGATCCGAAGAATCTGCTGGTGCAGAAGCAGAAGCTGCAGCTCCAAATGTAACCGAGGAGCCTTCAGCTTGTGGACCGTGCTCTGCTCTGCTTGCTGGATGGTTAGCACGCGGCCTGCCAGTAGCGATAGAAGGCTGGCCTCCTGCTGCACTTCTTTGTTCTGAACCAGCAGCAAGCCTGCGATTTCTTGTCCTCACAGCCTCCTCTCGGAGGGAAGAGAAGCTCCTTGCCATCCCTTCACCATCCGCAGACACTGCTTGTGCCTCGCCTTCACAGAGATTTGCACTTTCTCTTGCAAAATGTAGGGATGATTGTCCAGGCGATGCCTCAGGCTCTTGATCCACTGGGACGTTAGACTGACGCAAAGAATCCGCTTCTTCCCTCCCATGATCCTCAGCATTTGTCTGTCGAGATGGCTGCCTAGCAAAAGTTGACGATGTGTATTGGTTTCTCCTCTGTTCTGCTTGTCCTCGTCGGAGAGAACTGGGCTCATCCACATCGAATTCCATCGCCCTATCCTCTGCCTCATGTGGGCTTGGGCTTCTTTGTCCATTCCGGTTACGCGAGCGAGGTCGGATGGAGGGTTCAGGCAGACTTGTGAGAGCATCTTGCACGCCAGAGGATCTTAGCGTGTAAGCTGTAGCATCGTTTACAGTCTCGCGTGTCCTTGTCGAGGTGGAAGTTATTACTCCGTCCGCCTCACTCAGCTGGTTGAGCCTGCGAACTTTGTCTCTGAACCTGTCAATCGACCGGTCGACATCGGAGTTTCTTGCCACGTTAGTCGCTTTGTTGGTAAGCATTCGACGGCCGGATAGCAAGGGAGACTTCGTTTTCTTGGGGGAACGTTTCGTGTTCTTCTGAATCTGTTCTGATTTCTTCAAAAATCTTCCTGCACCGTCTCGTACCCTTTTCTTTGCATTTTGAGAGCAAATCTCACGCTTCTTTGCTGAGCTGTCAGGAGGACCTGTTTTTTGGACGGACTTTGCTTTCTTGCTCACAGGAAAGCCGAAAAAACTTGTAAATCGAGGGACGATGGGAGACCCTCCACAGTAGTTGCAATAGCACAATTCAAAGGAAATGTTTTCTTCGTAGTCACCCCACATCACCTCGAGCTGACGCACTGCTCTACAAAGGAGTCAGCAAGTAACGCAGTAATGACCATAACGAATACAACCTTGTGGTCTTCCAGCCGAATCTCCAGTGTCCATTGATCCTCCATACAAAAAGTTTGCAGTTTACACGATCCGGTTGGCATGTGTGGTTGACATAGTAACCGGCATGAAGCGTCTGGTCTGATATTTTGCGGCTGAACACGCACTGAAAGAGCGTGTTTGTTGCAAATCGCCGAATGAAGATCGAATCCTCAAGCGATTCTGACCTTGTCTTGGACGAGACTGAGCAGTTGTACGCCTCGCCTTTACAAGGCCCACATATCCATGTGTTTGCTGGGATGTCAGAGGTAGCCTGCAAACAGACCCCGATCCCATCCATGGTGCTGGTTGGCTTGAACCGACTCGAAAATTCGGAAAAGAAAGAGTTCGGACAGTTTGGTCCTTCACCACAGGAATAGCACGGCAGACCATTCTCAACATTGACTTCATGAACTCCAGAGATGGTGTGCTTCTCATGAGCCATCGCCGAGCCGTTTCTCATTACAGTGTCAGCAAATTCTTCTAACGAGTTGCCTTCCGCACTCCCTCCAACAGGTGACTTCCTCAGCGATTGCTTGGTGGATTTTCGTTTGTAGTTCATTTGTCTCGTGGTGCTCAAGAAAGTTCTCTTCGGCCTTTTCCTCTTGATAACTCTCTCGCCATTGGTACTCGTGCTCATGCGCGGGCCGCACAGTTCTTCATTCGTGCGTAGATTACTGCCAACATCATTTGACATCTCTGCATTTTGCTGAAGTTGTTGCCCGTCGTTGCTTCCCTCACTTTCCTCATCGTTGTCAGATTCATCTTCTCCAGCACTGAGGTGATTGGCGTTCTCTTCTGCATCTGTTTCTGTCTGCTCCTCAATCGATGCTTCTTCCTCGCATCCTAGATTCAACGGCAGATTAGAGGGAGTCTTTCACAGAGGCCTCGCCCGACCCTTATTCCATCCCCGAGCTCACCTGGTTGGTTGTGCTCTGTCGACTTCAAGTTCTCTTCATTGAAAGTGACCGAGTGATCAGTCGATGGCCGATGGGCCTCCTCGTTTGCTACCATCTCCTCTGAACCTGGTAGCATCAAAGAATCTCTTACTAGTCCCAGAAAACGCTGAATTTTAAGAGAAATGGAAACCGAAAGGCAAGGGAGGAAACCTGAAAGATCAAGGCAAAGGGAAGAGTAAGCAGAAGACAGGGGTTTAACCCTGCAAAAAAAACAAAAATGATTGTGTTTCCATACTTTCTCATTTGCTTCGATCTTTATCTTTACTGTTCTAATATTCATCTCTCCCGTTCCACCTCTCTCATTTTTCTTTGTTTCTCTTCCTTCACTCTGTTCTGCTCCCCTTCAATTCTTGCGGCCCATCTGCTCTTCCTCCCTCGAACCTGGTCACAGGCAATTCCTTCTCCTCCCCTCCCCTTCATCCTACTCCTCTCATCTCCTTTCCTCTCATCTCCTTTCCTCTCCTCTCCTCTCCTTTCCTCTCCTCTCCTCTCCACTCGCCTCTCCTCTCCTCTCCTATTGCCGAGGTTTCTTAGCTACTAGGGAATGTTTTGCATCTCTAACGGGTGGGGTGATGAAGTACCGGGTAGTTTCAATACAAAATGATATATAATGAGGGGGTTAGAGTTGCAAGGGGTAGTATGAATCGAAACATTGGGGGTGGGGGATATTTGCGGCCCCCTTCCCCGCTCACACACGAACTCCAAGAACAAAGAAATGAGTTTGAATTGAATCCCCACCACGCCGCGAATCCATGGCGTGTAGACAGTGGCTAGATGCAGGGAGGGGGCGGGAGAGCGAAGCAAGGAGTAGAGTTATGGTAGCAGGAGTTTGGAATGCAAACTTAGTATGACTCCAGAGTGCTCCAGCAAAAGAAGATGTCAAATTTCTTTTCAGTGCCTGGGATGTAGTTACCAGGTGGATCTGATCGAAGTAGATGATTTCAAGATGCGTTGAGATATCTGAAAATGTCAGTGTCGCTGAATGATATTTCGATGTCTTGACAGGCACTAGCTGTGGAACTGAGCAGGGATGGAGGAAGCGAACCATGACAGCATCTTTCAAGACCTGCAAAACGAAATCTCAAGCCTTCGACTGGAACAACTACAGGTTGCAAGCGGGGTTGTTCTTGAATTCATGCTGAACTGCAAGCTAGGAGGAAGAAGGAGATGATTTCAGCCTAGAAAATATCCATTTCACTTTCAGTCTGGATCGGCATGTGGCGTCTTTGATGAATGACCTCCACCAAGTGCTTGCAAGCATTCTGACCACTGCTGAAACACTAGCTTCATCGGAAGTTTCATCGTCGATATGGAATGCTGTGAGGAAATCGGTGGACCCGAAGCTGCTAGGAAGTTTCTTGCATCACATCTGCAAGGTAGCTGAGCATGGTCTTGGAGTCACCACCTTGACATGTGACCTTCAGTCGGGAACACAAAAGTTCCAGAAGAATGCAGAGGAAGGGAAGAGTGATCTCGACCTTGCTCACTTGTCTGCTGCCCTCTATCTTTGCTTGATGCGCATTCCTGGATCTCGATCCAACTTCTATGATGAGTTTGCGATGCACTACATGCTGAAGAGCTTGATGTTTGGAGCGGAACCATGCAATGAGAAGCAAGAGAAGAAAACGAAGACGAGGAAGAGAAGAGCCGTCGCTATGGATGAGAGCTTGGATGAGCATGTTGAGAGTGTTACCTAGTGATAATCTGCCATGATTCTAATCGCAGGACGAAGAAGATGACGATATGATCGAGGATAGGGTGCGGGGGGGTTCTTTTGTGAACAGCGAGCATTGTTGGGATCAAGCCTTCAAGCAAGCTCGAATGTTCGTCGAACATGTCTCGTTGCAGACGATGATGGAGACACACGAATTGATTGCTGAGGTAAGATCTTACTTGTGCTCTGTATCTCTTTGACTCTCGGGGAAGATCTCAACACACGTTGCTATCACATGCGGTGGTAGTCGACAGGCGGATGCGATCGCCTGCATTGTCGATCTTCTTGGCTCGAAACACGGACATGCAGACACGACTAGCAAGGTTGCACTCAGAAGTCTTTGATGGATGGGACGGGAAGAGAAGGAGAGGAGATGGAGATGAGGAGATCCAACGATGAAAGAGAAGGGGAGTGAACATTAGATAAAACAAGCAAAAGAAAGGGAGGATGGAAGGAGAAGAGGACGAAGTTGAGCATGTAAGTGATTTGATTGCAGTCTGTGATCAAGCAGCTTCTACCTTGGATATTGAAACCAGCGCTATCAAACAACACGGTAATCTTTCATGCCGTAATGATATTGTCATGATGCACTCTGGCTTTTTCTTGATATCTGACTGTCTTCTAAACGATTCTCAATTGTTTGTTTTCCTAACTAGCCTGCATAAAGAACTCTTCTATCGTCAACATCGTCGATCATTGTCTTCAAGAGTCAGATGTTTTGAAGCACAGTCCAGACGAAGAAGGAAACGGAAAAGGAAGCAGCGCAGTCGATGGACAAGGGGAGAAGCAAGCTGAGGAACAAGACAGAGGCGAGGAAAGAGCTGCTGCAGCAGGGGGGGAGGATCGAGGACTCGGACTGCTCCTCGCCAACCTCATCGTCCTCTGTCAGCAAGCAAGTGTGAGGGTTATTGACAGAGCTCCTATCCGAGCCCAGGTCAGTCTCCCTGCCCCCCCCCTCCTCTCCTCCTTCCCTGCCTCTCAACGCTCCTCCTGCATCAGGTGGCTGGAATCATCTGCAGGATCCTCGAGCTCATGGCAGCGAGAGGAGGGCAGCAGTTCCTCAGCTGCTACGTGAGGTAAAGAGGCGAAGACACCAGAGGAGGAGAAGGGGGCTGGAGGGTGCAAGAGGCAAGTGGGTAAACCGTCTTGCTAAACTCCGGCTGCAGGTTTGCGTGCAAGTTGTCGAGGCACGAGAAGCAGTCGACGAGGATGTTTGCGGTGGAGGTGGCAGGGAGCTTGCTGCTGTCAGAGGGGTGAGATGAGAGGAGAGGAGAAGGCTGAGGGTGGCACTGACTTCTAGTAACCCTCAAGGATGGGAAAGACCGGCGGAGAGAGTGATGAAGGCCCTTCGGAGGAGAAGGACGGAAGAAGAAGTCAGCACTTCCGGGAAGTCAACGCGCCATTGCTCCGTATGCTGCTGCAGGTTCTCCTTCTCCTCCTCTCTCCTCCTCTCTCCTCCTCTCTCCTCCTCCTCCTCTCTTCTTCTCCTTCTCCTATCTTCTCCTCCTCCTTCTCCTCCTCCTCTCTTCTTCTCCTTCTCCTATCTTCTCCTCCTCCTATCTCTACCTTCTCTCTTCTTCTCCTTCTCCTATCTTCTCCTCCTCCTATCTCCTCCTCCTATCGCCTCCTCCTTCTCCTCCTTCTCCTATCTTCGTCTCCTCCTCCTCCCTTGTCCTCCTCCTCTCTTCTTCTGCTTCTCTTCTCTTCTCCTCCTCCTCCTCGCTTCTTCTTCTCCTCCTCCTCGCTTCTTCTCCTCCTCTCTCCTCCTCTCTTCTCCTCTTCTTCTCTTCTTCTCCTCCTCCTCTAACTTGCTGTCTTTCTCTCATCTCCTCCTCTGCCAACTTTCTTGCTGTCAGCGATGCTCGGACAAGATGCCATCAGTGCGAGCCAAGGCGATTGCCAACCTTGCGTGCGTGATGGAGCGAGAGGAGCTGCTGCATGCGGTGAGAACGAGGGGGGGGGGAGGGGCAGGCACGGGGTTGATATCGTTGGGCAGCTGCTGCAACACATGCAGGAGGAGCAGGGAGCAGGAGACTTGTCGACAATGTCAAGAGATCTCAATCAGACCTCCGAGCAAGAGGTCAAGTTGCAGCTCGACTCACTCATGGACATCATGAAGAGGAGAAGTGAAGATAGCAAAAGTTTTGTCCGCAAGTCCTCCGTGCAGGTCCCCCATCCTCCTACTCCCTCTACCTCTCCTCCCCTCCCTCCTCACATCTCCTCGAAGCCGATGGACTCCGCAGGTGCTGGAGGTATTGTTGAGGCACAGGATCGAGGCTGGAGAGGAAGAAAGCTCTCTGCTGCAGGACGTGAAGCTGCTCACGAAGCGATGCACAGACATCTCGGTGATCCTATCGTGCTGGGGAGGCGTGGAGGGAAAGGCGGGGAGGGAAAACGGGGGGGGGGAGGGGGAGGAGGAGGAGGAGGAGGAGGAGGAGGAGGAGGAGGAGATGATTTGTTTGCGCAGGTGCTAGTGCGGAAGCAAGCTCTGGACTCGGTCACAAACCTCCTTCAGGAGGCAGCACAGCAAGAGAAGTCGGTGGTTCCTGCCCTCTGCTCTTGCTGGCTTAGCAGCTGCCTCCCTCTTGTTAAGGATCAGGTCTTGTCCCAATTCTAACATTCCCTCCCTCCTGCTCCTGCTCCTCTTTCCCTTCTTCCTTTCCTCGCTTTTACCTGCTCTTGCTTTCCTCTCCTGATCCTCCTTTCTGTGCTTCATTCTTCCTCATCTTAGAACAGGAGCCAACGGTCCAGGAAAGGATTCTTGAGGCTGTCTGCTTCTTCCTCCTGCATCCCCTCAACCAGCCGAGCTCTCACCCCATGCAAGGGGCGACCCGCGCACTCCTCCTCCTCTCCACCGACGTTGGCAGCTTCTGTCCTCTCCTCCTCCTCTGACTCTCGCGTAGGAACAGGTCGCTCTCCTCCAGGTCGCCTGCCGCATCCTGGGGAGGAGGAAGCCCAGCGGGCTGCCGTCAGGGCTGACGAGGAAGATGATGACGCGGCTGAAGGCGATCAGCGAGGAGGAGAAGGAGGAAGAGACGAGAATCGGTGAGGAGCAAGAGGAGAGAGTTGCGAGCTCTGACGACGAGCAAGATGTCACCATGTGGAGACTCATCGAGGAAATCGCATGCCTGCAGCCCGCAGGACTCGATTCTTCAGTCCTCCTACACACCTACCAGCAAGGTCCTCCTCCTCACTCCGCCCCCCTCCTCCGAGTCCTCACCTTCCTGATCCTCTTCCTGATCCTCTTCCTGATCCTCATTCTCATCGGTTCTGCCCACAGGTTGTCCTGTGCGGCAGGGAGCAGCTCTCCGTCTTGCTACGAGGGCGGCAGCGCATCTCTCAGACGATTGTGTTGCCTCCCTCCTCGAATCGCTCCAGCTGCACCTCAAGCATGCTGACAGCCCTCCCCAGCTGCTCCATGACATGGTTGTCCACCATCTTCTGTCTCCTCCCCTCGCTCTGATCTTCTATACCTCGCCCTTATCATCCTTCCTCCTCTGTCTCTCCTTCCTTGTTCCTGTCTCTCTCTCCCCCTTCCTCTATCCCTCTCCCTCTGCTTCCATTTTCAGTTGCCCTTCATGGGTCTCTCCCAGGCTCTCTCCACCTTCTCCCTCCTCCTCAAGTTTCTCAGCTCATTGTGCTGGCAGTGCAAGGCAGCTTTCAGCCTGTCGAGGCGGGAAACCCGCAACCCTCAGCTCGACCCCAGCTGGGCACAAAGGATCTGCAACTCTAGCCTCCAGCGCCTCCAGCCGTTTGTGCAGCGAAGGCTGAAGGGAGCGAAAGGGAGGGAGGGGGAGGAGGAGGAGCGGATGGTGCGCACGGTGTTTGTGGTGGGAGCTATGGCGCTCGAGGGTGCGAAGATCTCCACCACGCTGAGCAACACGATCCAAGCGCTGCTGAGGCCTGCCAACCAAGTGCGAGAGGAGGAAGAGGATGGAGCAGAACAGGTGAGAGGACGGAGGATGGGATTAGCAAGCTGACGTTGACCTTCCTTCCTCCCTCCTTCCGCCCTCGCCCTACAGGAGCTGCAGTCGCACGTCCTCATAGCGTTGGGAAAGATGTGCATGCAGGATGCATCCCTTGCCTCCAAGTGAGAACATCTCCTTTCATTTCATCCTCATCCTCCTCCTCCTCCTCCTCCTCCTCCTCCTCCTATCTTCCATCAGCCTAATCTTCTCCCTCCGACTGCTTCTCCTAGAACGCCTCCCCCCCCTCTCTTCTCCTCTCCTCTTCTTCGCCTGACTGCTCTTCACAGGATGAGTTCAGTTTTCTTCCGCGAGCTGCAGCTGACGAGCTCTCCGGTCATCCGCAACAATCTCCTCGTCATTCTCTCCGACCTCTGCGTCCGTTTCACTTCCCTCGTCGACCCTCACGTCTCCAAGCTCGCCTCCTGCCTTCGGGACCCTAACGCCATCCTTCGTCAGCACGCGCTGGTTGCTCCTCCTTGCAACTCCTCTTGCCCCACACCCCCTCTTTCTTCCCTTGCTTCTTCTTTCACACCACAGCCTCCCTCTCTCCCTCTTCCTCCCTCCCTCTCCTCCCCTCCCTCACCACCTCGCTCATCTATCGTTGCCCTCCTCTGCTTCTATCCGTGTTCTCCGTGCCTGACTGGAATCGCAGACGCTCATCACCACTCTGCTCTGTACCGACTACGTCAAGTGGAAAGGCGCTCTCTTCTTCCGCTACATCCTCGCTCTCGTCGACGAAAATGAAGTCATCCGCGACCAGGTCCTTCTCAACATCCTCCTTTCCCTCTTCTCCCTCCCTACGTATCTACCTACGCACCTCCCTCCTCCTCCTCCTCCTCCTCCTCCTCCTCCTCCTCCTCCTCCTATCCTCCCAACACCTCATTTTCTCTTCCCTTTTCCCTTTTCTCCTGACTTTCTCTCGTCTCTTCTTTTCAACATGTGACCATGGAGCAGGCGCGCAAGCAACTGTTCAACGTGCTGCTTCCCAAGAGCGGGCACCAGATCTGCTCGGCCCATCTGGTTGAATCTCTCTTCGTCCTCAACGACTTCACCTCCCACGAGTCCTTCAACCGCTTCAAGGCCTCCCCCGAGGAGAGAACTCGCTTCTCCCTCCCGGGCAAGGGAGACAACCAGAGGAGGAGGAGGGAGATCTACACTCTCATGCTCGCCCACTGCTCCGACGAGCAGAAGTTTCAGATCACCGCCAAGCTCTGCGAGGAGGTGCTTGGAGCCGTCGCCGACGGGACCATGGGCCTGCATGCTGCGGAGGACGTGCTGGGAGACGCACTCTACCTGCTCTCGAGCAAGGAGATCAAACTCTCGGCCTTGCAGAAGACCAAGGCAGGAGACGAAGAGCGGGAGGAGGAGGTAGCGCAGGCAGCGGCAACAGCAGCAAGGAACAAGCTGCTGAGCCAGGTGGTGAAGAAGAACGTGATGCAGAACGTGGTGCCGACGTTGGCAGGGCTGAAGGTGGTGCTGGAGGAGCAGCACTCGAGCCTCCTCGGCGACCTCATGCGCTGCTTCTCCTCCCTCCTGCGCGAGTTCCGCTCCGAGATCGACGACATCCTCGCGTCCAACCGGCAGCTCGCCTCAGAGCTCCTCTACGACCTCCGTCTGGAGGAGACTCGACCGCGTGCTGAGGAGGCGGCGGGAGGCGGCGGGGAAGCGACCGGCAGCTCGTTACTCTGCTCTCCGGGCACGAGCCGCTCACAGCAGGCGGCAACTCCGCTCTCCATCCCCAAGCTGAACCAGAGCGCGGCGAAGAGCGCGGGGAAAGGGATGGCAGAGAAGAGGAGGGGAGAACTGGAGGAGACCTCAAAGCGGATCGAGTTCAACGACGAGAACGAGGACCCACGGAGACGATCGAAGAGGGCGAGGAGAAGCTGAGAATGTACACTAGCACAGGAAGGCGAAGAAAAGACGCTCACTCTCCCTGCTTCCTCCCCTCCAGCTTGGCAAGAAACTCGTCGAGCACGTGGAGCTTCTTGTGCATCTCCGTGAGCTGAAGACAAATCAGGAAGGAGGAGGAGGAGGAGGAGACGCAGACAGACCTTGCGAGGGGTGAGCGACCCACTTGCAACTCTACACGCCCCTGTAAGCTTCATAAACTAACAGATCACCGTCCTCACCTTGCCAGCCTCTCTCGCTCCTCCTTCACAAACTCCTCCCCCTGAGCGAGAAGATGAGAAAAGCAAGGAAGAAATGGTCATCTGCCTACCCTCTCAAGCACTCTTTGCATCAGGTGGATGTAGTAAGACCCATCCTGCGCGTGAGGAGCTTCCTGCAGCAATCACTGAGAAGGCTGACAAGCCTCGTCGCTACCCTACGAGATGCTCCAGTTGTTCTTGTGCTGCTGCAATCTTGAGCTCAAGTCAGTGACAGCCGTCGATGTCAGCAAGTCGCACTTGTTTCGGGTCTCGATCTCTTAGGAAATCTTCAACATGACGGTCGAGAGACGCCACGATCCCCGCCTGCATCCAGTTGCCCTTCACCGACCAGCACAGGCAAGCAGCAAGCGTCTACCTCTTCTCTCAGTCCTCCCCCCAACTTCCGCAGCGTCCCAGCATGGCGGTTCACAAAATCGATCATCGACTCGGCATCCCTTCCAGCAACAGTCAGCTTTGCCTTGCCTCCTCTACTCCACTGCACCTTCCGCCATCGTACACAATTCCCCCCTGGTTGCACGTCAGCAAGGGGAGGGACACAAGGAGGATCAGTTTGAAGCATCTGACCTTGGAAGCGTTGGAATAAAGCTTGATTGTAGGATAACTCTCTACTCCGTGCTGCTCCGCCCGACATCAGTCACTGTCTTCTTGCAGGGCCACATACCTTCTTCGCCAGCTCAAGATTGCTGTCAGCGTTGAACTTGGCTATCACCACCTTGCATCTGATCACCGACAAACCAAGACACACGCTGCTTACCGAGCTTTCATGCCGGAACGCCACCGCCACCCTCTCAAACTCCGGCATGAGTCGCTTGCAGTGGGAACACCATGGAGCGTAGAAACTGCACGTGAAGATGGTGAGGATCTACCGAAGGGACCCGAGCATACATGAACATACTTGATTAGCATGAACATTCCACTGTCAAGAGTCAGGGTTTGAAGGCTGTTGTCATCTAAATCTACAGTCTTCTGCGGGGACAGGTAATCAACAGAGAGCTGGTTTTCGCCTGTTCTCCTTACCCGGGCAGGTTTCAAGTACTTGACAGCATTTCCTGTCTGAGAGTTGAGATATTTCACCTTTCACCACATCAAAACTTCAAAATCGAAGAGTTCTCAAGTCAGTCACCATGGTCTCAGCATCTCGTTCGCCCATATAAGTATCCGACGGAATCTTTGCTCCTCTCGGGAAGAATTTAATCGTGGGATATCCGTTCACTTCGAATTTGCTGTTGACGCATCACACACTTCCTCACTAAGACAGCAGGAGACACTCTCACTCTCTGACAGAGCGGTACTGGTCCGCATCGATCCTGGCGATAATGGTGTTTGCTACCGGCTGGGCGGATTTTTAACTACTGCAGCAAGCAGCTTTCAATTCTGACCTTGTACAACTTGGCCAAATCTTCGTAGTGCTCCTCCATGAGCCGGCAGTGTCCGCACCTGAGAATTCCTTTCCTTTCAGACCGAGGACTGGCTCACTTGTGAGATACCATGGTGCATAAAATTGGACCAAGACGTTGTTTGAGCCATCAATCACCTCGTAAAAGTTGCTTTCCGTGAGCTCTTTTATCATACCATAAGTTGGAACCATCCCTTGCAGAATCAACTGCAACTCACATCGTTACGATCGCGCCTCTACCAGTTTCCCGTTCCTCCTATTCCCTTGCTCTCTCCCTCTATGCTTCCTCCCTCCCCTGCCCTCTCTCTCTCCCTTGCCTCCTCCCTTGCCTCCTCCAAACATCTTGCTCCTTCGCTCTGCCTGCCATCTTCTACCAACTTACCGCAACAAGCATCATCCTCGCCATCACCGTCGCTCCCTCGCTCATTCCCATTTCCTCCACGTCTGTCCTGATCCTGGACTGCCAGCTAGCCGGTCTCAGTCGCTGGTGACTGTGAGCCCCGGCTTGGCCCAGGCTGACTCTGTGAATCACGGCCGGGGGGGACGCGGGGCCCCTGCCGGCTGCCGTCTCGGTGGCCACGGGCCCCGCAGCCACCTAGTGACGAGGCTGTCACTGACTACCAGGTTACTGTGACCTCTTTACTCAAAGGTAAGTTGTGAGAGTCGTCTTGATTGGTTCATCAAAACGAGAGAATGTTCTTTAGAAAGGATCATTTCTTCCACCTTCATCAAGGTGGATGATATGAAGGTGGAGCATCAAGGTGGATGATAAGTACAAGAGAGGAGCAAGCAAGGAACAGCATCACAGTTTTTGTCTTCACATCACAAAGGAAACATGTGCTGTGACCCGATCTGTGCCGGCAGGACAGACTTTAGTGCCTCGAGCTCCAGCTATTGTTTGATCTGAGGGGGACTTGAAATACTATTTGAAAGATGCGGGACCTACTAACGCATTCTGAAACAGCAATGGCGGGTTGTTGACGAGACATGGTGGAAGGGAAAGAGGACAAGGCGCGCCAAGTCTGCCTCACGTCCCCCCTGTAGCTCCTCCTCCTCCTCCTCCTCCTCCTCCCTCCTCCTTCTCAAAAAGCATGGCGGACGATCTGCCGCCTGAAGATGTCATGGTTTGGACGGATAGGGATGGAATCACCTACAAGATCAGTTTCCAACATGTAAGGATGAGGACTCTTGTTCTTTACAAGTTTCACTTATTCCTCACATCTCTGCATTATGATCATTTTCTGTTGTCTCTGTGCTGCTCGGTTGTATCATCTGAGACTTGAGTCATCAGGCCAAACTTTTGTATATAGTCTCCCACTATGCAAGGGCATCCATCAAAGACAATCAGCCGGTAACGTGACGTGTGAAGTTCTCGATATCATGTCCATCTGAACGCATGGCAGGAAACATGGATGCGGCAGCTGCAACTGGATGTCTTGATCTTCGAAGGGGTAAAGGCTTCGCGATTGGCCATGAGCGACACGACCTGAACAACTTGTCAGATCCTTGCAAGGAAGCTCGACTTCGACTATGCGCCTGAATCTACCATGTGCAAACATGATGCGTCTCGCGGAAAGATGTGACGAGGAATGCAGACAGCCGATCATAGAGGAGGAGGCAGTCAGATGTGTGCGTCAATACATGAATATGTGAGAGACTTCAGCGCGTCTCTCCACGTTGAAGGCTTTACAGAAGCCAAGAGGGACGAAGCGCTATCTATGATCTGACAGAGCAAGGATTCTTGAATACCTTGCGACTGCCATCAACGAATCTACTCTCTACCATTGTAAGGGCAACACCTTTCCATTCATCATTAGTGATCTACCTCGTCAAAGGCACTGCAAGCTTCCCATAAGGGAATGAGGTTGTTGGATGCTCTTCCGCCGCTCCTACGATATGATGTGAGTTTTACGATTCTGCTGCTCTTCTTCACCTCAATCCTGCAAACACAGGTGGACGAGTTTCTGTTTTCAAAGCCTGGCCATATGAGAGCTTTCCTAAAGGATATGTGAGTGCAAGAATTTACACTCGATGATATCGCGTTGTTGATCATATCGCGTTGTTGATGTTCGAAATGGAAGGCATCCGGTTCGAGATCTGAAACACGTCATAATTGACGAGCAAGGTTTCCTGATTGTGACTGAAAATGGCTTCGAAGAACGTTCAGAGGTAGAAGCTGACTTGTAAGGATGTGATGCGTTATCTCATGTCTTGGGCAGGTTCTGTTCATTGAAGACATCTCCTACGTGACTAGCCCGTGAGATCGAGCTCTTTCCTCGCGCTTTTCTCAAGTTTCACTCGAAGGTTTCTACCCTGGTCGCTAAGAAGAAGCGAAGCTCAGATGAGGGACAACTCGACTCGGGTAGATGGCTGACGCTATGTCTTCCTCCTCACCTCTCTGTGAAGGCTTGGGAATCTGGGAACGGCAAGTCGCAAGTGCAAGGGGATCTACATGAGTCTTTGATCCTCTCTCAGGTCAGCTGTGTGTCAGTTTGTTTCCTCTTGTGTGAAGCTCGTCAGGTGCACGCGATACTGATGGAATGGGTTCCAATGTCAGCGAACGAGTTCGGTTGTCATCAACACAGGACTCATTTCACGCGTGATGACATTCTTCGCAGAAGTCTTCCTGGAAAAGTTTGATGTACGTCAGGGGTAACCGACGTTTTGCATTTCGTTTTCAACCCTCTGAAGATGCTGTCACTAGGAACCATAAACGGAGAGTTACAAACATGTTTCAACAAGTCGGAAGTGGGATTTTATCAAAGACTGTAAGCTCCTCAAAAGCTGTAATTCTCACCAATGAGATCATTCGCAGGGGAAAGACGTTCCTTTGATCAACATCTTGGAGTACAAAGAGAACGATTGTCTTAACTTCGAAGCAGAGATAGGGTCAGCGCTTGTTTCGATAGACGAATACCTGATGGTGATGATGTTGCAGCTTCAAGAACGATGAGGGGATCTGCCAGGTCGAAGAAGTTGCTGCTCACATCAACGCAAATGGGATCGTCGCCTTCGGAGCCAGGGTGGAGGCGATTCAGAACCGATTGGCCGACGATATTTCCATGGACTTGTTGAGCAGACTGCTAACAGACTTGCAAGTCGACGTCTCTGAGATGATGGAAAACCTCTTGACAACCGCTCAGAATCACATGCTGAAGAGCGCTTTCTGGGGCAACTCAAGCTCTCGATCGAGATTCGTGTTGCTCTTCACCTCCAAGATTGATCCCTTGCTCAAAGCAGACGGCTACCTCGATCATGGCGAGTATGAGAATGAGATGTCGCAGGTGATAGGACAACTGGTCAGAGCAAGAGATTTCGGGAACAAGAACAACTTTATCGTGGTTGCACAGAGGGGAATGCTCGTGGTAGGCGACCGTTTGAGAAGATACGATCGTTTGATCTTCATGCTCTGCGAGCTGATCGCCATGAATCAGTTCGCAGTCGTGCTGTACAAATGGACTTCTAACATCCAGAGCGACCTGCAGAGGCTTCGAATGCTCACAAACGTCCGAGACCCGAACCCCAACCACTTCGACGAGGCGAGGCAGTTGAGGAACGAGACGTCGGAGGACATCGCGTGCCTGGAAGAGATCATGATCAACCTCAGCGGGAACTTGAAGAAGGTCCACGTCCCTCCTTCTCCCTTCGAAGACTTCGGGCAGAAACTCTACGACTTCCTCGAGCTCAAGAAGACTCACGACAACCTGACGAGACAAATCGAGGACCTGACCAGCTTTGTCTGCTGCTACAAAGCTGAGGTGCGGAGCATCAGCGTCAACCTTCGGACTGCTCAGAACAAGCGGGAGAGAGGGACCGTCCTCAAGCTGGAGCAAGAGACCGGGAGAATGATTCAGTACTCAATCTCTGAGAGAGAGCAGACCAGCGTCTTTGAGATCATGCTGGGGATCATCGCGTTCAAGTTCCTGCTGGTCTTCCTCGATAGCTTCATCACCGCAAGGTCTCGTTACTTCGGGATCGCTGCCCTCATCGATTCGTCATCCAACTCTTCTACCGGCTCTCCCACCATCGCTGGCTTCTCCGTCGTCTCCACCAGCAGCATCGGAAGTCCGCTGAGCTCGAACTCATACTTCCCCTTGCAGTGGGCGATTCAGCTTGACAAGATCCCCTTCTTCACCATCGTGTTGCACCTTGTGTTTTGTGCTCTGTTCCTCGTGCTTCTAGCAAGAGCTTACCGTCATCGACGACATGATCCGGTCCGAGACGTCAAGATTCAAACGGATTTACATGTCAACCTTGAGAACCTTGATGCCTTCGTACTGCGGCATAAGAAGAAGCGCATTGAAGTCGAGAACGATTTCAATCGCCATTTCAAGAAATACCAGTTCGTACCAACTGCAAGGGTATGGGGGCCCAGCAAACCCAAGATCATCGTCATGGTTGATACGTCAACGACGAGGTTGATATGGGCAAGCATCACAAGAAATGAGAAGCTGTCGTTGTGGCGATGGCTGCTGCAATTTGTAATCTACAGGAAGTTCTCGGGCTTGTCCATGAATGGTTTAGAAGAAGACACGCTCAACGACATTCTGTTGGATGAGTTCTCCAAGGTAGAGTCACTTGCAGACAAGTCTGTGGTCTGGTTTTGCTCACTGAAACTCGTTGCAGGAAGGCATACTGGTCGACCCGGACGCAGTTGTTGAACAGGAGAGTAGTGCTGTTGGAGAGGAGCAAGTGGAAGAGACGAAAGTAAGTCAGCAGGAGGGTGAAGACGATGAGCAAGAACGGACGCATGATGAAGACATGTCCATGGGCAGCGACTATGATGAAGCAAGGCACGATAAGGTATAAATACAACTCAACAAGAACAACCACCAATATGTAAGATACAGTAAACAAGTTGAAGACATCCAAGTCCGAGCGTCAGTCTGTCGTTGACCTAAACCGAGTTCTCCGAGAGCATCTTCACGAGCACGTGCTGAGGTACTGAGACCCCGCAGTGTCGTATCAGACTCTGGTTGGTCTCCTGCCGATGCTCCGATGGTCGCGGCCATGCGCTGGTCTTCAGCACGCTCGCGTAGCCTCCAGCCTCAGCAGCGCTCGACAGCTCCATGGCCTCCGCAGACACGCCAGGAGCGCAGAATGAGCTCGCTGACTGCCTGAGAGAGCTTGTCAAGACATGCGCACTGGACGGAGCCGGAAAATGCGAGGCAGCAGCAAGCAGCGGCTGCTGTGTTGCGCTGCAGGATGGGGCTGCCTCGGGAGAGCCCGTGAGGATGTAGTCGATTAGGATAGTCTGCAAGGTGCTGGCAAGGGAGGGCATGCGCTCTCCGAAGATTCGAGGGACAGCGCCGTCCGAGCACAGCTTCTGTAGATGATCGAAGATTCCTTGCGATCGAAGCATCTCCCGCTTGGACGCGTTTCGTCCTCCTCCCAGACACAAGTCTCTGCTGGAGTCTGAGGTCAGGTACTGCAGATCTGACGGCTCATGCAGCATGTAGTGGGAGATGGCGGCTGCGATGGCGTCGTTGATGTCTGTCGGGCTGAGCTGAGAGTCGCACGACACCGAGCATGAGCCCGCCTTCCTCTTCATCACCGCATGCTTCAGCAGGCGGAACCCGAGCGACGAGAACTTCCTGACCCTGGGAGCCCGAGGCTTCGCTTTCTTCCTGGTCGAGAACGCTTCCTCAGCATTGTGCAGTGACAAGTGCGAGTCAAAGCGCGGAGCGTGTCGCTCCTGCTGCTGGCACGCCATGACGTCTGCGTCGTCCTCATTCGTCCCGTCGATCGAGTTGTGCTGAGCGTCCTCCCATTCGCTGGCTCCAGCAGTGTCGTGAAGTTCAACGCTACCAGCATCCGGCTCGAACGAGTCCATGGGAGCCTGAATGGGCACGAGTAAGAAGACCCCTCACGAGAGAACGCGCAGCATGCGATCGTCTGAGACTCTCTGCTAAGTGAGTATTGAGAGTGAATCATCTCGTTGCTTCCTGCACTCTCAGCTGACCCCATCCTTCCCTCCTACTTTCAGCCTTGTCATCCCCTACACCTTCTTCGGTTCGCCAAAACTTGTCTCCTCGAATCCTCGCATTGGCCTTCTCCTGCTCCGTTCCCTTCCCTCTGCATCTTCTCTCCTCTCCTCATCTCTCTCCTCGCATCTCCTCTCCTCTCCTCATCTTTCCCTACCTCTCTTCTCTGTCCCTGTGATCGTTCGGTTCACCCCGATGCCGTAAGGGGCGCAACGAGCCAGGGGCAGCTCGACAGCACTAGTGAATTTTCCTATGATACAATTGCTGTCTTCTCAAATTCGTCTTGCGGCTCCTTGCGAAAATGGAGGAACAAAGAAGTGGGAAGAAAGTACAGCGAGAGGGGGAGAAAGAGAGCGGGAGAGGACAGAGGAGACGGGGAGAAGGGAAGGAGAGAAAGAAGAGGAGGATTGTGACATGACAATATCATGAGGGGAATGCTATTACAACACAAGGTGTTGATACAGTAATATAGTTTAATGATAGACGTAGGTAGAAGAAAATTTAGATGGCCCGCCCTTGGATTGTTGCATACTGTGCTGTTTCTACAACCGTTTGACCTGTCACTGCAGGTATGGGAAGACTACAGTGATGAAACGAATACGATCGATCTTAAGCACATTCGTTGAGGCATGAAGGGCTAACGTATCTTTGTCCAACAACTTTGCCTTCTTCATGCCGCAGCGTCTGGACAGCATGCGGTCGCTCGTGCATGCAGGAAGGTTGCTGTCCTCTTGCATCACCAGCAGAGCCAAGCACCAAGCGTGCAATGCTCCTTCCAGGCGGAGCTTCTCCGTGATTTTTCCTGACCGTCATCATGTGAACGTCTTCGGACGGAAAATGTCTCAACTGAGCGAAGCTGAACTGACAATGCCCGGGGTGAGCACGACGGAATGGTTGGACAATAGGACGAAATCAGCCAAGGGGATCGGAAAGTTTGAGGACAAGCACTGGCCGATGCTACAGAAGCTTGCTTCCTCTGGTCCGGGCAACGCCAACACCTTCAAGAAAGTCAGGTACACCTTGCGGCAGATCGATCGCATCCTGGACGTGTTCGAGCCCGGTCAGCTCGCACTCTCCTTCAATGGCGGGAAGGACTCGACAGTGCTGATGCACCTGATCAAAGAAGCGTGCGACCTTCACCCCACCCACAGCTTCACCCACATCCAACCCATCTGGTTTCAGAACCCTGACAATGAGTTCCCTGAGATGCAGCAGTACGTCCGACAAGTTGCCGACGAGCACTTCACGTACGATGAGGGTCTCAAGACGGTCGCAGACGAGAAGCTCAACAGGCTATGGACTATGCACATCACCAACCCCAGAGACTTCATCGACGCGCTCGTCTACCTCTCGTCCTCCACCGGCCTGCGGTGCATCATCATGGGCAGCAGGCGGACGGACCCTGGCTGCAGGGACCTGTCGGGCATCCAGCTGATGGACCTCGCTCCTATCTTTCTCAGCTCGACCCTCACCCGCCTGAAGCTGGAGACAAGGTTGAATATGCTCAAACTTGAAGGTGACCCCGGAATCCCCGGCACCTGGAGCTCGACGATCAAGGAGCCTTCACTGATGCGGTTCAGCCCCATCCTTGAGTGGTCCTACCGAGATATCTGGGACTTCATCCAGGCGTTGGAGGTGAGTCCAGCTCCCTTGTTATCTCTTGGGTACTTCTGAATGTGGAATGTGTTTGCAGCTCCCGTACTGCAGCTTGTACGATGAAGGTTACACCTCCATCGGGTCCGTCATTGACACGGTCAGAAATCCTGCGCTCCTCCGACAGAACATGGAGCCGCTGCTGACCAAGGTGGACGAGTACTTCGACCCGACAACCTCCCTCGGGAAGAGGTACGCGGAGATGGAGGAGCTCAAGATCCGCAACTACAAGCAGCTGGGGGCAGACATCTACGGCGAGAAGTACGAGAAGAAAATCGACGCCTCCAGACTCGACAAGTACTTTCCAGCTTGGAGCCTCATGGACGAGAGCAAGGAGAACGGCTCTAGGATCAAGGCTCTCACCCAGAGCGCGATTGGGCCCGACGGCCAGCGGTCCAACACAGCAGGAGACACAGCAGCGGTGCTGATCATCGGAGATGAGATTGTGTCCGGTCTGATCGAAGAGGACTACTCTCACATCCTTGGAGGAGCCCTGCAGAACGTGGGCATTGCGCTGAAGCAGGTGATGAAGATCGAGAATGACGTCGACGTCATCGCGTTCATGGTAAGGAGGATGAGTCCAGTACACAAGTACCTCTTCATCGCCGGAGGAACCGGCGCTGGGCATGAGGATGTCACGCTGACGGCTGTGGCGAAAGCGTTCGGGACGGGGATGCAGCGGCACCCGAAGCTGCTGGAGCTGATCATCAAGTGCATCCCCGAGGAGAAGATCACTGACCTTCACCTCAAGCTCGCAGACTTTCCGTTCGGCTCGGAGATTGTCGGCGAGATCCCCTCGGTGAGAGATGGGAAGGAGAGGTGGGGGATGGGAGGAAAGCGGAGATGAGGAGGGGAGGAAGGGGTTGGAGGGATTGCAAATGAAAGCACGAGGGATGGAAGATTGGCAGGTGGTAGGAGTGGTAGGGGAGGTAACGCATGTACAGGTCGAGCAAAGTGAGCAGGGGGACTGGAACAAAGTTTTGAAGAGATGGCCTATCATCAAGAAGAACAACTGCTTCATCATGTCTCACCGCCCTGGCATGCTGCCCACCATGATGCGGTCGCTGCTCCCTAAGATCAAGAGCTCCCCCTTCCACGTCACCAAGATCACCATCGAGATGGAAGAGAACCATCTCGTCTGCGAGATCGCTGACTGGGACGCGATGTTCGACAAAGTACACGTTGTGTCCTTCTCGCACGAGGGAGCGGGAGAGGACGGGGCCGATCACGTTATCATCCGTGTGGAGAGCAAGAACAGGAATCTGCAGCAGCAGGTGGTGCGAGCCATCCTGGAGAAGGTGGATGTGGATAAGGTGGTTTCTATCGACGATCAGCACACCTTCGATGCCGCACATGCCGAAGACAACGAGGCGCAGAAGGTCTACGAGAGGAAGTTCGGTGAAAACAGCTCAGAACTCTTCTCTCCCCCTCCTCTTACCGATCTTCAGGTCCCTCCCTCACCGTCCTCAGGGAGCAGTTCGACTCCATGGACACCGACGGGTCGGGGACGCTCGACAAAGAGGAAATCGGTCAGGCGCTCAAGAGCATGGGCTTCAATTTCTCTCCGGGAGATCTTGATGCTGCTTACAAGGCGGTGCGACTTGCGTTCCCGCTCCTGCTCCCGCTCCCGCTCCCGCTCCCGCTCCCGCTCCTGCTCCCGCTCCCGCTCCCGCTCCCGCTCCCGCTCCCGCTCCCGCTCCCGCTCCCGCTCCCGCTCCCGCTCCCGCTCCCGCTCCCGCTCCCGCTCCCGCTCCCGCTCCCGCTCCCGCTCCCGCTCCCGCTCCCGCTCCCGCTCCCGCTCCCGCTCCCGCTCCCGCTCCCGCTCCCGCTCCCGCTCCCGCTCCCGCTCCCGCTCCCGCTCCCGCTCCCGCTCCCGCTCCCGCTCCCGCTCCCGCTCCCGCTCCCGCTCCATTTTCAGCACTTCTTCCGTCTCCATCTCCATCTCATACTCCTGCTCCATCTGCTGCTCCCTCCTCTTGTCTTCACCCATTATTCCTTCAGTCCCTGCTCCTCCCTCCTCCTTGTGTCTCACGACCTCGTCCAGGTTGACAGCAACAGCGACGGCGAGATCGACTTTGGGGACTTCGAGAGGTCGGTGAGGCGAGCTTACAAGGCCTCCTACCGGCTATCGGACAAGGAGCTGGCGCAGCATTTCCACCTCAAGGACCAGGACAACGACGAGCTGGTGGACTGCGAGGAGTTTCGGCAGCTCCTGAAGGAGCTGGGCTATGACAACTTCAGCCCGGTCCAGGTTGACAGAATCTTCCAGCAGGTCAGCTGGGAGTGTGCTGGGTGGGATGGGAGGAGGGGAGGAGCGGGGGTTGAGCAGCTAATGAGTGACTTCAACTTGGCAGGTGGATGTGGGGAACAAGGGCAAGATCAACTGCAAGGAATTCAGCAAAGCTCTTCGCCTGCTCACAGCCAGTTTGGAGTGGCTCAAGGGAGGAGGCGGAAACGCTGAGTGAGGTCCGTTACCTCCCCTGCTGCTTCACCTGCCCTGCGCGAGGCTGCTGCCGGTCTGGTAGGAAGAAAGGACGTGGACCTTCACTGAAATAAAGCTTGATTACATGAGATTCTACTTACAGACCCGAAACACATCAACGTCACTCCACCAGCCCCGTACTGCCTGGTCGAGTTTGGAAGAACGTTATAACATCTCCTGCATCGTACAAATAAATCTCCCCTCCCAGAAGCTCGTAGATCGGACCCTCCTCCCCGCACAGATCCCCGAAGCACGCTAGCGCCGCAGGGTCTCCTGTGAAGATCCCCAAGCGGGCTGACAGGAGTTGGGCATCGGCTCCGAAGCGACCTGCCAGCTTCTCTGCGAGCGAATGCTGGGGCAGCTCCTGCTGCTGCTGCTGCTGCTCATACTCCTGCATCAGATCCGAGGCGTTGATCCGCAAGGGCCCTGCTCCTCCTACTAGTTTCCCTTGCAGGCCCTTCTTTGCCGCACTCGCATCCTCGTACCTCGAAAAATTGACAAACGCGCTGGAGGATTCGGGCAGGATGTTGACGGATGGGACCCCGTGGATCTGCGGATTACAAAGCTCCCCGAACTTCTCGAACGCGTTCCGAAACTCTTCTTCCTGCACCAGAGTCGCATGTACGTTGCCAACCCACAGCCCAAAAAACGGAGGTCGCTCCCGCTGCCCCTTCTCTGCAGTCAGGATCACTTGCTTCTGTGGCGGCTCATCCTGCTGCCTCTTGTGCCATGATATTGATAATCCCGGCCGAGTGATCTTGCCTATCAGGGCTCCTTGCAGCCCTCTCAGAGCAGCGCAAGCGTGATCGTAACTTGCAAAATTCACAATGGCAGCCTTGTTTTCTACCAGGAGCTCAACAGCACGGGCTCCATGCTCTCTTGGTTTGCACATGTCTCCATACCTTGCAAACGCTTCCCACAGATCCTTTGCATCCACTCTCTCGGGGTCAACGTTTCCCACCCAGAGAGCAAAGGGAGGCTTTCGACCAAGGCTCATGCCGCACTAAACTTAACCAATTGCTTCCTCCTCCTTCCCACAGCGAAAAAAACTTCTGGCGAATTTTCAGCGATCTTCTTTGTGTTATCTCCAACAGAGCGATAGTGTCAACGATGTCTCAATCATGTAGTATGGCAACGAAATAAGACCATGAACCCCAATAGATGAAAACCCTGGAAGTACGAGTCAGTGTCATGCGAATCGACAGAGTAATTGGTTCATGTTGTCATAGTATGTGTTAGAAAATGCTAATGTTGGTGAGTTATGAGGTATGTGATGGTTTCTTGCAATAACATCATGTAGCAAACACTCAGCCAAAGCTGCGAAAATGAGCACGACGAATTATTGTAGCTAAGCATCATCTTGCACAGAAACAAGACAGGTATAGTGACTGATATCATACTTAGATCAAAATACAATCATTCCCTCTTTGTGTGCATCTCTCGAATGAATGGTCTTGCCGCATCAGACAAAACATCAAAAAGGGCAACGGGGTCCCAGAACGTACTGAGGTGTTACAGAAGTAGGCAAGAAATCCTGCAAGACTTGAAAGCTTGAATCACGGTTCAAAGAATCCATCATTTCATAATGAGCTTTGGTTTCCTTCTTTGTTCACCTCCTCTTTATGCCTCCCTCTTGCAGATTCAAATGCTGTGACATCAGTGAAACAATTGCCCGCTCTACACACGCACTTTCCAGTTCCTCTCCTCTTCACCATCCTCAAAACTTCTTGTTTCATCATCTTATCATCTTCATATCATCTACCAACAGAAAACTTTCTTCCTTTTCTCCTCCTCCTCTTCCTTCGCTAGAGCCACCATGTAGGGACCGCCGAGGAGCGCCCCCGCCATTGTGCCATTGCGTTCCCCACGGGTTCAAATCTGAGTTGGGTGGGGGCACAATGATTTCATAACTAACCTTTTAGTATGTAAATTGATACTGTATTATCAACCAATATTGATGTAGGTAGCAAATCAACGGGTATATCACCCTTTATTCGAACTATTACAGTTGTGTGTCACCCCTTCTCCACTCCATTCGGGGTCCTACAGAGCCCGTTGATAAGGGTACCCCCACCCTTTACCTCTCGAATACCCCCTTGCCATTCTACCCACCCTTCGGTCCATGCTCAGTCACTGTACCCCTACTTTTGATATTATTTGGACCGGTATGAGATGATACGACCACCCTTGTAGTCACCTTCCCCTTCAAAACGACCTCTTGCCTTCCAAGTCACTACCCCTACCTCAAAATGTCGGTAAATTTAAGGCTTATGGGTGGGTACTCGTTGTACCCCTACCCCAACGTGTGAAATCCTCCGATGAGTAAAATATTCACCGCACACCCAGTCACTCATGGCCGGGCCGGCGAAACCCGGATGTCAAATAGGTTTTGAGCCTCGGATTATACAGTGAGGCGGACTCGCTATTTGCCAGGCCCAAGTTCAAACTTGAAACATGGCGGGAGGAGCGAACAGAGGAAGGGACGGGATGCAGTAGAAGGGGGGAGAGGAAGAGAGCAAGGGAAGTGAAACAGAGGAGATTTTTATCAAGACCAGGATCAGAAGAGGATGGGAGAGAGGGTGAGAGCGAGGGAGAGAGGCCAGAAGGGAGGTGCAAAGGAGGAGGATATCAGTAGATAGGGGAGAGGAATAGCGTGATCGAGCAGCGAAAGAGCGTTATATACAAGGAGAGCGACAGATGGGGGACTGAGAACCATCATTGGTAATTGACATGTCGT
Organism: Guillardia theta CCMP2712; assembly: GCF_000315625.1. Classification (NCBI taxonomy): domain Eukaryota; class Cryptophyceae; order Pyrenomonadales; family Geminigeraceae; genus Guillardia; species Guillardia theta. The sequence continues at coordinate 135,064 of NW_005434664.1, forward strand.
TTTATGCTGCGGGGTGCGAAGAGGGGGGAAGGAAACGGAACGAACAGCGCATAGGCTTGTAAACGCCATCTGACACCAAATATAATCTAAAGGATTTGTGCGCTAAAGAAATCTGGAGGAGAGAATGAGGAAGACTGACGGTTCATCTCAGATCTCGATGCGAGGAATCACCCGACATTGACGTTTTCACCTGTCGAGCTTCGCGGTGCCTCCATCATGAAAAGTTTCCATCGAATGCATGCGGAAGACAAGCCGCTTGGCAGCTTGTCCAGTGAGAGGCTGGTGACATGGTGTCCGACGATGGATCTCGTTGCGTACGTGAACAACGAAAACAACATCGTGATTCACCGACTGTCGTGGTCGAAACTCACCAACCTCTCGGAACATTCAGAGAAAGTTTCTGCACTCTGTTGGAGCCCTGATGGTAAGATGCTTGCTTCTGGTCATGCCGACGGAAGAGTGATGTTGTACGACGTGGAGATGTGCGAGTCCGTGGCAAGCTTTCTTGCGCATTCGCGGAGGATTACTGCGTTGACCTGGACAGTGTGCAAAGGGAAGCGAACCTCCTCCTTGGTTCCAGACAGAACTACGAGATTCTTGCCTGCTGAGTGCGGAGGGATCGAAGACAACAAGACCTCCTCCAATCCAAAGACGAGCAGCAGTGAAGGATTTCTAGACCAGAAGTCTTGTGAGATGACTGTTCTGCTCTCCGGCGACGATTCTGGAGGTTTGAGCCTCCACGTCCTCGGGAAGTTCTGCATAGGGAGCGTTCAGATGCTGGTGCAAGGACAAGACCAGACGCGTCACGGGGTTGAGATCAAGAGCATGTCGGTCTCCGACGACCTCTCTCGCATCTCAGTGGTGTGCTGCACCAACGGCCAACATGCCGCTGAGAAGTTGGGAGAGGCCAAGAAGTTGATCATAGAGGAGCATGGAGAGCGTGTGGAGGAGGGGAGTTTGTACATGGTCGTCCTCAATTCGGATGTGCTGCAGCTCAATTCATCCCAGCTGCTTCAAGTCTCGTCCCAGGCTTGGATCGTCGAGGGTTTTGTCTCCTCCCTCCACCATTCACTCACGTCCATCTGTCAGAGCTGGAAGCAAGCTTGGGATCAGCTCTCCAAGAAGCTGCAGGACCTCTCGACCTGTCTGCAGCAGCACGACAGTTCATCCAACGTGGAGAGCGAGCTCATCACAACGATCGTGTGTGGGAGTGCGTCGCCTGCTCTTCAAGCGTTCCTGGTCCAGCTGAAGGAGCAGGGAGTGCGCAGACTCGAGAAGGTGGTCGACACGGCTTGCGTCAACATCCAGCAGGAGGCCGTGCAGAAGATGATCCCAGTGCTAGAGTCTCTGATGTTCCGTGTCGGCGAGTTAATGGGCCTGGCTAGGTGGGAGGAGAGGTTCCAGCATATCGGGCTGAGGGAGCAGGCGCTGGAGTCCCTAATGAAGGAGAGCACGCAGTGTCTTCACAAGGTCTCGGAGCTTCTGACAGTCACGAGGAGATTTCAGAAGGGATACGGTCAGTTCTCGCAGTGGTTGGAGCGGATGGCCTTCCGGCTGGTGAACCAGACGGGATCGACGACCCTGTCCGGGGAAGAGACTCTCTCCATCAGCCGGTTCGTAGAGCATCACCTCACCCACAATCAGATCTCAGGGGTGCTGCAAGACATCTCGACCTCAGTCATCTCCTGCTTCGACGAGAAGCGCTGCGTCAACGACGAGGTCCTTAACGCCTTCAAGGCTGCTGGGCACTCAAGCTTGCGGCTCACCTTCAAAGTCCACCTGGAGAGGCTCAAGGACGCGGTCGAGTTCAGCTTCGGGGAGACGCAGCAGTGCATATCGTCTAAGATTGCAGTGGACAACGTGATCCGCCTCTCAGGGTTCACGGATGACAAGAGATGCCTCGCGCTGTCCTCTTCCTCTGGCTCCTCCGACAGCGACGAGCACGTCTTCCAGCTCATCGCCAGCAAGCAGCAGCAGGATGCTCCAGCTGCTCCCTCCCTCAGCCTCCTTCGCATCGGTTGCATACCCAGCAGGAAGCTCGTCAGCCTTTCCGTCGCCAGCCTCCAGCTCACAGACATCTTCTCGGACACCAGCATCTCTGACCTTCACTTCTACTCCCCCGACAAGGTCTGCCTCCTCGCTATTGGCACATCCAAAGCCGAGGAAGATCTCCGTGCCATCCTGTCTACCTTCGAGCTGGAGGAGGTGGCCTGGACCCCAGCTGATGCCCTCTGGCGGACGAAAGCTGCCGACCTGGAAGGCTTCCCATTCACCCAGCAGGTTCCCATGTGGTCGTTGCCCGCTGGACATGACGCTGGTTTTGCAGGATGTTTGCGGGCTGCAGGCGCGGCAAATCGGGGGAGTGTCAGCTACCAAGCTCGCGGTGAACGGAAAGAGGGGGATTGCGAGCTTCCTGGTGGAGGATCCCTGGAGGATCGCCATCTTCGACATGGAAGAGGACGAGGACGAGGACGAGGAGGACGAGGACGGCGGGGGAGAGGAGGATGCTAAGGACGGTGAGTGGCTGTTTTGCCCTGTGCTCAACGGTGACTTGTTCCTAATCCTCCTGTTTACTGGCAGCAGATCCTTCAATGTCGATAGAGGAGGAGAGCAACGAGGTCTCCATGGACGAGACTTAGAGCGGGTGGAATGTAGGAGGGAGGGAGGGAGGGTTGGGAGTGGGAGGGAGGGAGCTGGTACTGGTGCCCCTTGCTCTTTCTTGATGGAATATTATTGTTTTCTCAGTAGCTTCTTCACGCGATGATCTCCTTCTTGAACGTCTCCACGGAGATCTTGGATATCCCCAGCTTCCCCCCCTGCTCGCTGAACTCGATCCACTCCTTTCCCTCCTCCCGAACAAGACCCTCAGGCTTCTTCAGGGTCCGCACAAACTCGAACTCAACGCAGTCCCTGTTGCCTTGGGAGATCTTGTACTCCTTGACGTCCCAGTGGACAGAAGGAAAGTTTGAAAAGAAAGTCTTCATCATGGATGAGATCGCATCTATCCCCTCGTATGCTCCGACCTAGAAATGTAAACCAAAGTCAGTCTCTGTCAATCTTCAGGAGCCGTCAATCACCGTTGTCGACTGATACGATGCGTTCGCATTGAGCTGCTTCAAACCTGTCAGCACAAGTTACATCCCTGCCTCCTCTCCTCCCCTCGCCCATCACAAGCTTCCACGTCGTGCTCGTTGCTCAATCGCACGTACTCCTCCGCCAAGGTCAGAAGCTGCAGGAGCAGGTCAGAGGGAGCCGAGAGGCGTCAGTTGGAGCAGCCACCGACCTTGCTAGTCTCATCCGATGATATAGACATGTGGCGAAGCTGTCGGGACCTGCAGGCCGCGGGAGTGACTGACGGGAAGGAGGCGGGTCGAGGCGCGAGTCGAAGGGAAGAGAAGGGGAGCCGGGAGAAAGAAAATGCCCGAGAGGTTGAGAGGGACATTGACATCATAGCGAAGGTCCAAAGACGGGCCCCATGAGACATGATCGATCTCTGCATCTCCTTCTCTCGCTAGGACAACTGCTCAAGTATCATCACGACTTGGCAAAGAAGCACAACATGAAGGTTAGAGGAGCTTGCGAGCAAGTACATGTAGTGTGCATGTCAGAGAAAGTTGTCTGAAACGAGAGAAGCAAGTGGAGAAGGTGGATAGAAAGCGAGGGTGATGAGAGACAGAGTGAGGGGAGCGAAATCAGGTCGACTTTTGAGCTGGAGAGTAGGCGGGAGTAACGTCAAACAAGCTGAGGACGAGGGCGGGGAGCAGGACGAAGACAAGGATGAGGACAACCAGGAGAAAGGAGTAGGAGTATGAGTATGAGTAGGAGGTGTGGAGGATGATGAGAAAGGAGGAGGACGAGCAGTAGTCTGTTGTAGTCAGTAGCAGTCGATCGTTTAGCAGTCGTAGGAAGAGGATTGGAGTTCCCTTTATGACTTGGGAATTGTCCTACAAGCTCCACATCCCCGCTACGACCCCCTGCACCCTGGCCGCCCGTGGGCCGCCGGATCTATGGCGATGGCCTTGGCTGCGGTGGTGGCTGCCGCGATGCTGAGCTGCCATGCAGCAGGGGAGCAGGTGCTGCTGACGAACGAGAGAAGCACCGCACCTGCTTTTGCAGCTGGACATGGCCGCTCCCTCTCGGGTTGTTCGCCGTTGGAAGGAGGAGCGCGAAGAACTTGCAAGAGAACGAGGTGGGCGAGGATGACGCACGAGGCTGCTCTTAGCTGCTCGCAGACAACCGCATCATCGCATGTCTCCGAGCATGCAGACAGATCAGGCTAGAGCATGGAAGTCCTTCGAGGAGTGGGCGGAGAAGGTTTGTCCGTATACCCTAGAGACAATACTCACCGTTGGCAGGCCGGAATCCAGAACCCTACGATCAAGATGTCGGAGTTCGCTTCTGGTCTTCGCGGTTGACCTCATGCCCCTCCTCTCTCCTCTTCGTCCTCACCTGACCGTCTAGGGATGAAGGCCATCTCTCCTGTCTCCTCCGGGGACATCCTAGTGACAGTCCCATCGACCTCAGTCTTGAGGGTGGTCAAGGGGCAGAGCAGGTCTTGTTCCTCCACAGCAAGAGTCGTCAGGGGCTGACAGGACGGCAGGCTGCCATCTCGTCTCAAGGGCTATGTCTCCGAGGGCACATGGCAGGGTCTCGAGTGGTGGGCTCAACTTGCAGTCCTCTTGCTGTGGGAGAAAGGACACGCGAGGTCGCCTTCCACGGAGCCATCCTCGTAAGAGATCATACAGAGAGGAGAACAGGGAGGGAGGGAGGGAGGGAGGGAGGGAGGGAGGGAGGGAGGGGGGTGTAACCATGTCGATCATAGGTTTGTGAGATGGATCGAAGTTCTTCCCAAATCTTTGAGCACTCCGTTTCATTGGAATGAGGAGAGCGTGAAGGAGCTGCAGTATCAGCCCCTGATTGACAAGATCGAGAAGCAGAAACGTGAATGGAGGAGCATTTTTGACAAGATCAGCTGCGACAACCCACAGTTTCAGGAAGCAGACTTCTACAATGCTTGTGAAATGGCAAGGAGCCGTGCTTTTTCTGGGCCCTACGTTGGCAAACTACCCAAGGACCAGATGTTTCTCACTGGCTTGCTAGTTGCTCTGTCAACTCAGCTTCATCTCCTCGAAACTTCTCAAGCTGCTCTTGGAGCTGTGCTGGTGGTTGGAGGTATCCTGGCCAACACCTTCCTCCTCCCCAACTTTCTCGGACTGACCCACTACGTCATTGCCCCCATGATTGATATGATCAATCACGACGGGCAGAGCAAGTCCATCGTCACCTACCAGGCACTTCAAGCTGCGTTCGAGGTCCAGTCATCGTCGAACTTCAACGTCGGGGATCAAGTTTTCATCTCGTACGGCGATCGCAGCAACGATCAGCTCCTGCAGTACTATGGCTTCGTAGAGATGGACAATGTTCATGACTTGTACGAGATTGCTGATTTGGACGGCAAGCTGCGAAAGAAGGGAGGAAAGGGAGGCTCTGAGGTGGGTTCGAAAGATGCCTACGTCTCTCCGAAGGGACTTGATGAGGAGAGCATGAATCGCGCCAAGAGTTTGTTCCCAGACGAGGCTTCGGCTCGCCAGGTGAGATGAGCCATGGAGCTCTTGAGATCAACAGCGTGACACATGGAGGCAGGCGGTGAAGGAAATTCTCCAAGACGAGCTCAATTCCTTCCCCACGACATTGGAGGAGGACGAGGTCGCTCTGCGCTCCAGATCTGCGCTGCAGTCCAGTTTCCCCCTTGCGCTCTCCTTTCGAGTGAGCAAGAAGCGATTGCTACATCAGGTACTGCAGCAGCTTTAGGGAAGGATCAGTGAACCACAGGAACGCAAGATGTTGAATCAATGAGCTTTAACCACCCGTTCCACGCATTAGTAATAATGAATCCCAGAGAACAAGTTGAGATTTTCTCCGTCGCCAAATTGAGCTGATGTTCTAGCAAGAGACCCTTAAATCATCGAAGCCTTCGGCGGATTTCCTTCTTTTTCCGAACTATTTCTTTGTACAGTCTGTCCCGATATTCTGACACGGAGAACTTGGTATTGTCGTCGAGGGCGATGCGAATGGGTGGAGTAGGGTAAATAGGCTCCTCAGCCTCGTTGTGAAATTGAGCGACGTATGGATGGCTCAATGCCTGTGGGTCATGTCAAGGGAGCACACGTTCACATGAAGCTGCTGCTTACCTCTTCAGCAGTTATTCTCTTGTTGGGGTTAAACTTGAGACATCTCCGCAAGAGGTCCAGAGCATCAGGAGGAGCGTTAGGAAACATGTCCGAGAGGAATCGTGGCTTTGAAGGAGGAAGTGACTCCAACATGTTAGCAGCGAAAGGGGAACGGATGGACTCAATGTCCTCAGCAGAAGGCCTTCCAGTGACCTGAAACATCTGTTAGGAGGGCCTGAATAGTTTCAAAGCGAATATGAACCTCGATAATGCGATCTAATTGGTTCATTGTGGACGTTCCAGGGAAAGTAGGTTTTCCTCCCAGCATCTCACCGAGGATACATCCAATGGACCAAATGTCTACCCCCTTTGTATATTTCGTGCTCCCCAGCAAAATTTCAGGAGCTCGATACCAACGAGTCGCAACGTAGTCTGTCAACACTGGGTTTGACACACTGTTGTTAGACAGAGCCGCAATGGATCTCGCTAAACCAAAGTCGCAAACTTTGACAAGACAATCGCTGTTCAAGAGCATGTTGCTCGGCTTCATATCACGATGAAGCATCCCAGCGGTGTGCATGTACTTGAGAGCCTTGAGCAATTGGTACATGATGTACTGCTTGTGGACTTCTTCGAGGATATTGGCGCGAATGACTGCATGAAGATCTGTGTCCATGAACTCGAAGACTAGGTAGATATCCCTGTCATTGTCTGCTTTCAACACATTCCACAGCTTGATGATGTTCTCATGGTTATTGAGCTCCTGAAAGGAGAGTGAGGATTCCAACACAGGTTTGTCATACACGTCACCTGTAAGAACATGATTTCTCGGAATGTACGTTGAGCGTCTGTTGCGTTTTGGAAAGCATCGAAGACCTTCTTGAGTGCAACGACTTCACGGGTTTTCTTATCGATGGCCTTCCAAACGATACCGTATGCCTTTGAAACACGTCATCTTGACATTGTTGTCACCAATCAGTTACTCACCCCCTTTCCAAGTTTGGAAACTATCTCGTACTTGCGAAGGACGTGCTTATCTATCTCTTCTGTCATTTTTCGAGTCTGACGGCTCCTTCAGGACTTCTCGTTATTGAGTACATGTTTAAGGAGGTATCATTACCTTTGGTGGGAGAACAAACTATCCCACAAGTCACCCTTCTCGGAACAGTCTACTTTGAGGATTCAATGTCTGTCAACCATGTTAAATGCCATTAAAATGAGAAGGAGCTCGAGCAGATGTAGATCCAATTAATACATCGCAGCAAACTGGTCCTGAGCCAAGGGGGAGGAAGGAATCGAACAACAAAACCAATTTCACACAACATTTCATCGACATGCTACCAGAAAACAGCTGTTGTTTGTGTATATCAGGCTGTAGAAGAGAACAGAAAATGTTGGATGAGTGAGAAACATAAGATTTCATACAAGTTTCCCGATTACATTAAGCACCAGGATGGGAAATCACGAGAAATCATAGAAGAACCTACGAAAGAAAAGACTCTGCAGGGATTTGATGCAAGCTAAATGCGCTACTGCCAATCGAAACAGAGGAGAGTCCTTCATGGACGAAAAAATACGTTTGAGCTGTTCTCAAGCTTATAAAGGAGCAACATGAAGGAAAACGGCACAGAGAACAGAGATATCATCAGCTATCATCGCAGAGGAGAGAGGAGGGATGACAATCGAAGCATGGAGGAGATTGGAATAGAGCAACGCCTCAATCTTTGCCGCTGCCATAGAGCGCCGGCAGGGTTTTACTACTACTACTACTACTACGACGGTGCCGTGTCGTTTTAAATTATTAAGAAACTGTACCTGAAAAGACTTTTTATTCCATTTGGCGTAGATTAGTACACAATTTTAAATACAGTTAAACTATATATTTATTTTTATCAAAGTAAAGGTACGAAAAAAAATATAAATACATCTTTTCTTTACAATAATTAAAATCTATAACTTCTTTTAAAGAAAATTCTGTTTTAATATAGTACCAAAAATTGCTATCAATCAAAATACATCTACAAATTTCAATTACTTATAAACATAAATATTTTACACTCATAAAATACTATAGAGAACTATCTCACTAGTACTAAATTCAAATTTATAACTACTTTTCGGCTTTCTACACCCCCACCCCCCAACTTTGACCTGTTCCTTTCACAGACCCCTTAATTTCATTCGTTCTTTTTCGTACACCCTTCTTTCTCCCTTGGAGTACCCCTCATCTTATGGGTACATATCTTTTCAATTCGACACAACATGTCCTGGTTCTGACCCACCCACCATTGCGTTCCCCTCAGATATTCGGTTGAATGATTTTGTTCGATTCAAACCAATCTAAGTCTTTGTCGATTCCAACCGATTGAAACCGACTCGGGTTGCAGATTTGGATTGGGTTGATTCCACTTGGATTTCAGCCGATTGAAATCGAAGAAATTCGATTCAAATCGTCCCGATCGGTTTATGAAAGAGGGAAAGGAGGGCAACTCGATGGTGGTGTGGACAGGAGGGAAATGGCGAGGGAGGCCCGGAGCGGGATGAAGCAAGGAAAGCGCGATGGCTATGGCATCAGAGAAGGAGGATATGTGCATAGGTAAAGATTGAAGGTGCATGGCGGTGAGAATACCATGAGGAGAAGAAGGTTGAACACGTGAATTGGCCAGCAAAGTTGATGATGCTTCATCGTTGGCTCAGCTGAAACAGGCCTCGGAAGTTTGGGTCTATCTGGGAATCATGGAGGTGCTGAAAGATGAAGATGATATCGACTGGTTGGACGAAGCCTACGATTCTTACGTGGATGAAGCCTCGACGGAAAAGCCAGGCGTTGAGGAGAAGCCTGGGGCAAAAGACGACAAGGAGGAAGAGGATGCTGACATCATTGCAGCCTTTTCTACAGACGAGATTCAAGAAGTTCAAGTGGATCCAGTTGAGGAAAAGGCGGCAAAAACGCTGCAGACTTTTTACAGAAAGCGAGTCAAATCTCAAGCCTTTTCTGTTGACTTCTTAGATTTGGTTCGTGGGAAGTTATCGCAGGACGAGAGGAAGCTCACGCCGATCTTAGAGGAGACAGCAGCAGCATCTTCACTGTTTCCTCAGAGGAAGCAGACCAAACTCTCAGAGTCTCTGTCACAGGTCCGTGTGATAGCTGTCGACCAGTACATCAAGGGCTCGGGAATCCAGTCCCAGTTCGAGAGTATCTTGAGCGACATGTTCGACAAAGACTACATCCCTGCCAACCCTTACCCTGTGATCTTCAAGGCGCTGAACCGCGTCAACTGCCTGGAGGTGGAGCATGGCGAAACCAAGAACGACATTCCGGAGGAGCTGGAGCGATGGGGCAATGAGATAACCACGTATGACGTGAAGGGTAAGAAGCTTCCCGTTGGGTTCCGCAAGTCGGACGGAGACGAGAGTTACTACGGAGACGAGGGTCTCATGAAGATAGTCTGCCCGGAAGGACAGAAGGTGCTGAGAGAGGCGCTGAAGGGCTTGCTGGAGCCCCAAAAGGCAGAGCAGGGGGAGGTCAAAATGCTGCTCGGACGAAGCCTGGAGGGCAGTGCGATCTTCCACTCGCCCTCTGAGCCGTTTCCAGCAAGGATTGTGATTGTTGACAACCTCGTCTTCCTGGGGAGCCTCGACGTGTCTCTTGACATGTTCTGCAATCATGTCTTCCAAGACATCACAGAGCTCGCGTCCTCCGGCGAGAACATCCTCCTCAAGGATATGACGCTGAGCCTGGAGACGGAAGATGCGAACAAGGAGAAGTACTCGAGCTGGAACGTGTTGCAGATGAAGCAAAGGAAGAGGGAGTTCTTCATCGACCTGCAGAACTCTGCTATCCACAAGAGGAAGTGCGAGGTCGAGTTCCTGCTCTCAGTCCAGGCCAGGAAGGGAGGGTACGTGACGGACAGGTCGAGAGGAGGATGGCTCCTCCTCCGCTGCCTGAAGAGATACGTCATCAGCCAGAGCATGTCGCCTCAGGAGAAGTACTTTTCCTCCACCGAGTCTCCCCACCTCTCCCTCCAGCAGGGCGTCTTCTATGACCGCGAGCACGCAGTGCTCTTTGCGTCTCGGAAGCTGCTGGCAGGGGAGGGAGGAGGTCAGCATGCAAGCAAGAAGAATGTGGAGCTGTTCATCTCGAGGTGCCTCAAGAAGATGGAGGAGGGAGAGTGGAGAGGAGACTTCCTGCAGGTGGCAGAGCAATCGCTGCTGATGAACAGGATGAAGGCGTCTGCTGGGATCAAGATCGAGCTCAAGAACTCCGAGATGAAGGCTTTCAAGCTCCTCCGCGGCGGCGCTCGATTCCTCCTAACCATGCAGGAGCACAGTGAAAACATCGCCGAGGCCATGCAGGCGGTCCTGAGGGCCTGCGAGCACGCGCAGCTCTTGTCGGAGACAGGCTTCTTGTCGTTGAAGGAGGAGGAGGAGGGGAAGAAGAAGCGCAATTTTGACGTGGAGATGGCGAGCGGGAGGGTGGAGGTCAAAATTATCGTTGGCACGGTGATCGGCGAGCTCGTGTGGATGAGCAGGGAGGTAGGGCGAGTCATCGGCCAGGGAGGAGCTGGAAGCGAGCTGGACACCCTCGGGGACGTGATCATAGCGAGGATCGGCAAGGTGCTGAAGGGATGGAACATGGACGAAGGGATTCGCCCTGTCGACCTTGTGGAGCTGGGCAGGTGGCTGAGGTACGTCTTCGAGCTCTGCTACCACTCGTACTCGTCCGTCGCCTTCCAGCTTGACCCCCTTGCCCACGATCGCTCCAAGAGCCTGGATGTGCTGAGAAATCTCGAGGAGGACCTGACGCGGGACATGCTCCCGATCGCTGCGGAGATGCAGAAGTCGATCTCCTCCTACCAGGTGCCCGCAGACATCGCCAGAGAGACTCTGATCCTCCGATTCTGCGTCGACTGCTCTCTCGATCTCTTCCTCGAGTTCTTCTTCCGCCATCTCACTGACAAGAGTCTCCATCCTCTCCCCATCATGAAGGCGCTGCAGGCTGCTCGTTCCTTTGCCCTCCACTTCCTCCTCTTCAAGGCTCACAGCCTCGACATCCTTGAGGTCGTCGCCAAGATCGAGACGAACGTGAAGCTTGCAGAGGAGGACACGGCTGCGCGCATGTTCCTTTGTGAGCTTCTTCTCCTTGCCTCTGCACCAGCACTCCTCTCCTCTTCCTTCCTTTTCTCGTTCCGATCCACTTGCAGAGACACTCCATTTCTGTGTAGTATACGCTCTTGCTCCTCCTGCTCCTGCTCCTTCTCCTGCTCCTGCTCCTGCTCCTGCTCCTTCTCCTTCTCCTGCTCCTGCTCCTGCTCCTGCTCCCTCTCCTGCTCCTTCTCCTTCTCCTTCTCCCTCTCCTGCTCCTTCTCCTTCTCCCTCTCCTGCTTCTTCTCCTGCTTCTCCTGCTTCTCCTGTCTTCTTTGCTGCCGCAATATCACTGACTTGTCCCCTTAGACGAAGGAGACGGCAAGTTTGAGATGCTTTCCAAGTACGGCAGGCAACTCCCTCCCAACCCACAGCCGGGGCTCTGGCCTCCTCCTCTAGCTCCCTCTGCCTCCCCAATCTACGGTTCGAGCATCGCGCTCATGTCTTGGTTCTTCCTGTTGGCAGGAGCAGGAGCAGGCACAGCACTGATCCCGGGAGGAGCAGGAGGAGGAGCAGGAGGAGGAGCAGGAGGAGGAGCAGTGAGAGGAAGAAAGGTCGCCTCTAAGAGGATCAGTGGAGCAACAGCAAACGGAGGGGTCCACTTCAACTCCAACTACCCCCCCTCCTCCTGGTGGGCAACACATGAAGAGGTTAGGAGGATGGTGCTGGAGCTGAAGAACAGGCGGCCGTTCCCTCCCGGGTCATACGTCTACTCCTCTGCTCTTGGAGTCAAGAAAATCCTCGTCTACCCTCCTCCCTGTGTCCCGGTCAGCTTTCTCCCTTCTCGTCTCGTCTCGTCTCGTCTCGTCTCGTCTCCTTCTCTCCTCTCTCCTCTCCTCCTTGTCCTTCCCTTCGCCAGCTTCCCAGCATGCTGACGCCTCCGCTCTCTTCACAAAGTAGCTCTGCACCACATCCTCCTCTTGTCTCTCTCTTCTCCCTCGCTCTCTCCTCACCCTTTGAGCAGGTGGCTCGAGCAGGCTTTGCCCGCCTGGACCTCACCGAGTATCTTCTCATCCAGGGACCGAAACGCTCGACGGCCCTCCAGCTCGCCTGCTCTCACATCCTCGACCACATCCTGGAGCTTCACGATCGTTCTGAGCATGTTCCCTTCGGCCTCTTCTACGCTGATCAGGAGCAGAGGTCAGCTCACCGAGGATGCGACCTTGCGCGTGCGGGGCATCGAGGGTTCTCTCCTGCGCAGATCAAGCAGAAGGATCGGCAGGCGATGACGGAGGAGCTTGCTGCTGCTCTCCTCCGCAAGCAGCCGGTCTACACGTGCGGGCTGTTCTGCCTGAAGGAGGGGAGGAAAGAGTCAGAGAACGAGAGGGAGAGGAAGGAGGACAAGGACAAGGATGGAGAGTACGTCTACTTCACCATAACCCACAACGTCGTCTTTGCTCCCAGCTCAGTCCCAGAGAGAGGACGAGGCTACTTGCTCGACGAGGTGGAGTACCTATGGGAGCCGGACCTTACCTCCCCCTTCGTCAACGTCTTCTTCACCATGAACAGCTCCAAGATAGCGCAGAGCCTGTACAGAGTTGACAACAAGTTCGAGGACCCGGTGGGTGAGGAGAACAGCCGAACGTTCCTTGCGATCATCGACGCCAGACTGCAGCAGGAGATTGACGAGGGGAGGTACATGGACGCTGCCTACTCCATCCTTTATAAGTCGGTACGTCTCCTTCCACCACCTCTTTGTGCTCGCCCCAAACCCCCTGCCCTTTTCTGCTTCCTCCCATATCACCTGCTCTTTCACCGTCCTCGTCCTCGTCCTCGTCCTCGTCCTCGTCCTCGTCCTCGTCCTCGTCCTCGTCCTCGTCCTCGTCCTTGTCCTTGTCCTTGTCCCCGTCCTCGTCCTCGTCCTCGTCCTCGTCTTCGTCCTCGTCTTCCTCTGCCTCCTCGTCCTCTCTGTCCCCAACCCCTTCTTTCTGCACCTGACTTGAAAGAAGATGCTGCACAGTCGGCTGCTGGGGATAGGTGCCCTGCTTGAGAAGAGGCGGACGGCGAGAGATTACGAGGAGACGATCCAGACGTCTGGGAGGAAGCATCTGGACCACAAGTTCGAGAGAGAGTGAGACTCCTACTCCTCCTCCTCCTCCTCCTCCTCCTCCTCCTCCTCCTCCTCCTCCTCCTCATCATCATCATCATCATCATCATCATCATGCTGACATCCTCCTTCTCCTCTCCTTCTCCTTCCTTCCTCCATATCCCTCCCTTTTTCTGTCCTGCTGCTCCTCCCGGTCATTCTGCTCTCCCAACCGTCATTCTGTTCCCCATCTCCCTCCTCCTGTCCCCACATGTCCCCCCCTCACTCCCTTGGCTCCCCATCTTAGATTCTACCCCAGGTACCCGGAGCTCGCAGCTCTAGCGGATGCCTTCCGAGTGATTCACTCCCTTCCACAGCAGTTGCTCTGCATCCAGCAGCAGCTGCTCACCATCGCTTCCGCCCTCTCCTCCTCCTCCTCTGAGATCCGTCTCAAGCTCAACATGAAGCGCATCGTCGTACGTCCTTCCTCCCCTCCCTCATCCTGATCGTCATGCGCAGCCTCTTCCTGCCTCCCTCCTCCGCTTCCCCGTCCCTCCCGCCTCCTTCCCTCCCCCTTTTTGCTTGCCTCCTTCTCCTCTCACACTTGCCCAGCATCAGCTGGAAGGATGTCGTACCGGTCTGCTGGGCATCGCGCGGGAGGACGGGTCCAACGTCCTCCTCTACGGCTGCTTCCGCGCAATGAGGATGCGCCTCAACGCCATCGCCGAGCAGGTCGACTCGATCGCCAAGGACCCCGCAAACTTCGCGGACGCTGCCAACTCTCAGCTGGGTACCTCCTCGGTGCGGTACCCCAGCTTCAGGGAGGTGACGGGGAGCAGCGCAGAGAGGAAGCTTATGGAGAATTTCTCAGCTCTTAACGACCTCCTCTCAGCTGCCGTCCAGTTGTCTTCCTGTGTCGCCTGGCAGCAATTCTCGTCCTTCCAGCTCCTGCAGGACAAGCTGACGGTCCAGAGAGGAGGAGGAGGAGTAGGAGGAGGAGGAGGAGGAGGAGGAGTGCTGGGCAATGGATGACAAGGTACAAGGCAGAGGTCAAGGTCGGTGAGGTGGGAAGACAGCTGTTTGATGATAGTGACGGAGGCGATGGCGTGAGATGGAGAAGGGAGAGGCAAGGGGAGGAGGAGGAAGGGGAGGGGAGAGGTGGAGCGGGGAGCAAAGGAGAAAGCGTTGAGGGGGGAGGAGATAGGGTAGCTGAGAGCAGTTTATATAGAGAGAGGGAGATCTTTTTAAGTGTTGTACAAGTCCTGCCATATCTCGATCAAGCTGTCGAGCCCGTACAAGTAACCTATCAAAACTGTTAAAGTCTCCCCCTCCTCTCCCTCTCCCTCCCTTACCGTCTTCGTAGTTCCCTTCCTCCCACTCTTTCCTGCACGGAGGAGGAGGAGGAGTATGAGTAGGAAGGAGGAGGAAGGGGAGAGGGGGAGGAGGAGGAGGAGGAGGAGATCATGTAGATGGGTGAAGAACAGGACGAAGAAGGAGACAGGGAGAGGGCAGGACAAGGGCAAGAAGCAAAGGTCAGCTAACACTCTCAACGCGCAAACTCTCCTCCCCACCTGTGGTCGAGCGTCACCGGCACCTTGTTCGCATGCGCGAAGTCGATCATCCAGATTCCCAGCTTGCTCTCCTCCTCAGCGTCGTACACGAAGAGCAGGGAGCTGCCCACCAGCTCATGCAGGCGGAACCACTCCGAGGCCTCCAGCGCTGTGCGGAGATGCTTGAGACGTTCGAGGCAGGCAGCCCAGACCTCCGTCCTGCCGTTGAGGAACTTGTGGAAGGAAAGCTGGATATCTGCCTTGGAGCTGATCGTCTTCGTCTCGTCCTTGCTGATCGAGTTCTTACCCGCCTTCACCATCTCCAGGCGGAACCCGAAGTGACCCGAGGAGGACAGGCGCTCCCTGAACTGCATGTACCGCAGCTTCGTGATGCCCTCCTGGATCTCAGCTGGGGTCGGCTCTTCGGGAGCTGCTTTGATCATCTTCTCGAGCAGGTCCATCCTCTTCTTCTTGTTGCTCACCTCGCTCTCCTGGAACGTTCGCTTCCCCATCTTGATGTCCATCAGGCACGGCGACTTCAGCCCAGCTGTCAAGTCTTGGAGGATGGCCAGCTCATGCCCGCCCTCCTCCGCCTTCCCCCGGTACTCAGGGCAAAAAGAGCGCATCTCGTTGCCCATGAGCTCCTGCAGAGCCTCGTGCTCCACGTGGTTCGTCTTCTTCAGCACGCAGCCAGGCCAGTGGTCGGCCGTCACGAAACCATCTTCATGCCCAGCACCTTCGTGCTTCTTGGCGGCTGCCTTGTCCTCCTTTTCTGTAGAGGACGAAGATTCCTTCTTCTGCTTCTTGCCTGCAGTTGCCCCAGCATCTTCTCCCCCAGACTTGAGTCCGACTTCGTCGTGCTGAGTCTCCTTTGCATCTTTTACAGTGTTCTCCTCTTTGATACCATTTGTTTCTTTCACTTCCTTCTTTTCTCCTTTCTTCTCCACGTGGTTGCTCGTCATCACTATCTTCTTGGCTGTATCCGCGTCTCCATTCCTCTCCCTCACTTCGATCGCCTCGTTCAGCAACGGCTCATCCCAGCTCTGGTTCAGGCTTAGAGCCTTTTCCACATGCATCTTGAGGCCGAACAGGAGGCTTTCAAGACCCGCGCAGGCCTCGTCTATTACAGGGAACGATCTGTTGGACGACTGCGATGTTAATGAGAATGATTTTGCGCTCAAAATGACGTCAAGGAAGGTCAACCAGGTCTCCAGCACGCTCGCCTTCAAGCTCTTCGTCCTCCTCTCCTCGACTAGCCGACCGGCATGAAGCCTCACCCGCTTCCAATAGCTACGCGACGTCCAGTGCCAGAACAAATTCAGGATCTGCT
The DNA here is from genome assembly GCF_000315625.1 of Guillardia theta CCMP2712. Lineage (NCBI taxonomy): Eukaryota > Cryptophyceae > Pyrenomonadales > Geminigeraceae > Guillardia > Guillardia theta. The sequence goes on from NW_005434664.1 coordinate 151,285, forward strand.
TCCTTCTTCTGCGTGTGAGCGCCTTCGCCGCCGCTGCTCGTGCATGCTCCATGTATTTGCTGCACAGGAAGAACTCCTTCCACTCCTTGCTGTACCTCGACTGCATGCTGAGAGCTGTATGAGAAGCTATCACGCTCTCCCTCAACTTCCTCATCCTCTCTCGTCGGAAGTAATTCTGCCACATTCGAAGAGCGTTCGTCGCCTGGCAAGCTAGTCAATCAACGAGTATTGTACAACTTCACAGGCAGCAACAGGTCTGAGGTTACCTCAAATATTTTCCACCTCAAGCTGATTCGCATTTGAATCCGTCGCAATTCAATCTCGCGAATGCAGAATTGCCTCCAGTCGCGCAGGAAGCAGCTCACTGCGCCATGCAGCCAGAACTTGAGGACAGACTTGAGAGAATGCTTTGCTGCTCTGATCCTCTCGCTCACGATCTGGATCAACGAGACTCAGTCCAGACTCTCACAATCAAACAAGCAAAACAAGGCTCAAACAGCAGCACTCACCCTCCAGGAAGCAAACGCATGTCGCAGAGGAATAGATTCCATGCCCCAGTACGACGCAGCGACTGTGAGCTTGTTGAGAGCGAAAGGAGAGCATACTTTCTCCGAGAGGATGTCGAAGAACAACACGCTCCTCTGGGTTTTATCATGATTCCTCGAGACCTGGTCATTCGCGACAATCCCCTTCATGTTTGTGCTTGAAATCCTTCACAAACTCAACGTCCACCTCTGTCAAATCGAACGCAGCCTCTTTTTACAGGCTCTATAATCTCATCGTTGAGGAACAGCAAATGTTAAAGCACATGAAATTAACGGCTGACGCATAGACCCTGAGTAGGGACACCTGACGTTATTCTCGTGCACCTCGCACCATCCAGGTGACCACAGTATCCAAACCCCTTGCAAGGGAGCTGAAACCTGAACCAAACCTATCAGTGAAACACCGGAGAAAGTTTCAAAATCTTTCAATGCTTCGACCAAAGCCAACCATACTCGTTTTCTTTTCCTTCACAACTACTTGGGAGCTTAACGTTGAGACAAACGTTTGAAGATCATCAGTCATTTGTTCCTTACAACAAGCTGAACGCAAGTGGAAACATGCCGCCTGCCTGTCAAAGATATTGACACAGTTTCGTTGCGTTTCTTGCGATCTGTCTCTTCCTGCCATGGTTCTGCTTATCTACATGTTCAACTTGCGAAGAACACACGACTTAGCTCTTGGTCCGGAGCGAACTCTGCTGCCTGCTAGGAAGCCACACATTTGGCAATGGCAAACCTACTCGTTCTCGCAACATCATCCTCTTGGTTTCAAACGTGCGTCCTCGATCGCGCATGCTCGCCCCGGCTTCTCAACATACTCCATGTAACATCTACTATCCCCTTCTCCTCTCCGATACCTCCATCATCATGTACAGATCCTCCTCCATGGTACTCTACTCGCCATTCCTCGTTCCTCCTGTATTCTTCCGCAGGGGTACCTCTTGAAGACGATCTTTTTTCGAAATCTCTTTAGTCATGAAAATTGTTTCCATTCATTCAAAAGTTTAGATACTAATTTTAGTCATATTAAACTTTTTACCACCCACCCCACAATTTTCGCTCTCCTCCAAGCGCCTAGACCGGCAAAAACTTCCTTGGCTCGCGCCGGTCCGTTACTGCGCAACGATCGGTCAACTTAAAATTGATCTAGAGCTATAAAACACTTTTTCGCATCGGAGTTTCCTGGGGTACCCCGGACCCCTCTGTTGACCATAAAAATGGGGGTACTACTACTGATACTGGTTCTGTCAATGCGGGTGGGTACCCGGAAAATGTTCATTTGAGGAGAAGACGGGGGGGTGACCCTACCCCACCCCTCCAGGGGTCCAGAAATCTCCGTCCTACAACTTCTTCACTACCCCCATTTACCTATCATAGTACCCCCATTATAGCACCCTACCTGGTTCCCCTACCCCTCAGGGCCTCGTATCTGTTTTGGCCCACCCTTGCCAAGTAAAGACTCGCCCACCTTTGGAACCGTTGATGACTTTTTTTATCGATTTAATCGACTTTGGCGATCGATTTAATCGACTTTGGCGATCGATTTAATCGCCGGGGCCACGTCGGCGCCCGGCGGCCCGGCGGCTCGATCGTCACAAAATTCCCGGTGAAACTAATTTATATTGTTTTTCACGAATACGAGCTCTCGGGGGATCGCAATGCATCGATGCGGGAAATAGGAAGAATGAGTTGGGAAGGAGGAGGAGGAGGAGGAGGAGGAGGAGGAGGAGGAGGAGGAGGAGGAGGAGGAGGAGGAGGAGGAGGAGGAGGAGGAGGAGGAGGAGGAAAAACAAGGCGAGTAATTTCATTTGGCTTCAGCATGAAGCTTTCCCTCTTCTTTCTCCTCCTCCTGAATTTTTTCGCTTACTGCTCCTCGTCATGTCGGAGATCGTTTGTCAAGCCGCTTCTCACGTTGCGTGGAGGCATGGGCAGAGCAGACGAGCATCTGCCGCGATCGGGTGACGCTGTGGTGATGCACAGCTCGTCGAAGGCACATGCTGTTCCTGGAGGCTGCGAAGTGTACGATTTCCTTCCATTGGCGGTGGAAAGCGCGCTAGAGGGGATGAGCAAACGAGTCTTGGTGAGAGCAGGAAAGCACAGCTGGGACAGCGCGAAGCTGATCGTAGGAGGATGGAGGGCTGATCCAGCCAACCCCTACGAGTCCCTCCAAGAGCGAGAGGCCTCGGAGGTGACCAAGGAAATCACACGAGATGGCAAGTCGCCCACGGAGCAGACAGTCAGTCTGGTAGTGCAGGGGGAGGAAGGAGCAAGGATGTGGGGCATGTGGTTCCTTGAGCCTGAGAGCACAGGAAACTTCACCAACGTGACCTGTGCTGTGAACGCGTCGCACGACACGTCGCAATGTACCATAGAGGTCTGGGGGAGGGGATGGAAGTTCACGAGCTGTGGGATAAGGTGAGTAGGCTAACTTGGACCAGACTGCTGCTGCTGCCTTTGATGCTGCTCTTGTTCCCGCTCGTGTCCTCACTGTCGCTTCTTCCTCTACTCTTCATCCTCGCTTCAATCGGCTCATCACATTCTTCTCATTTTCTTCGCAGGAGTTTGCAAGGCACAGCATTGAAATGCTCTAGGTGGGCCAGCATAAACTGCTCCTCATGTGGTGGGATATCTTTTCTGTTCTGTTTCTTCTTTCCTAGCTCGGCCTTCCCTGATACTCCTGGCCCACTCCCAGCTCCATTTCCTCTTCACCTTCTTCTCGCCCCTTCTCTTCCTCCTTCCCTTCTTTGCCTCTTTCCCTCCTTGCCTCTCCCTGTCCTCGCTCCTCGCTCCTCGCTCCTCGCTCCCTCTCCCCTGCTCCTTGCTTGCTCCGCTCCTTCATCCACCTTTCTCTTCAAGTATCTTTTTTTCCTCATGCCAAAGTCGATCAGGTATCGGTGGCCTTGGAGCCGGAGAGAAAGATGAGTACGGAGAATGGGTTAGTTTCCTCCTTTTGATCACTCCCTGACCTCTCTGTCCCGTCCTCGTAATACTTCCTTACCCCCAGCGTTCCTCTCACTTCCTCTCGTGTTCATCATTTTGCTTTCCCCTCCTTGAGTTCTAAGGAGTCGACCAGGTCATGGACAAACGCTTTCGGACCGGGGGAGAGCAACGAGCAGAGAATGGCGTCGAGATGCGGGACGTTAGCAGGTGGCTCGGCGTTGCGGGTCAGCTGTCGCCCTACTGACGGAATGCATGAAAGAGCTGCTCTTAGTGACTGCGTCTTGGAGTACACTGGCCTTGGGTCCTACGCTGTGCAGGTGAACCAGTCAGCTCTCCCCTTCCCCGTCCCCGTAGTCGTCCCCATCCCCGTCCCCGTCCCCGTCCTCGTCCTCGTCCCCGTCCCCGTCCCCGTCCCCGTCCCCGTCCCCGTCCCCGTAGTCGTCCTTGATTGGCTGAGCAGCAACACGAAGACACTCGACTGCGAGCCGAGCATTGGTGGGCGCTCGCAGACGTCCCCCCTGGTCCTTGACTTGAACTGCAGCATGATCCAGGGGAACAGCGTCGGCCTCTTTGTAGATAGGAACAGCCTGTGCGAGGTCTACAGGTGGTCAGCCGAGGAGGAGGCTGCTGCTGTGACTGGAGTGCAGGTGTGTCTTCAAGGACAACGACATGGGGGCTTTCTATGCTGGCCCGGTGGCCTACAACGCGAGCATGAGGCTGTGAGGCTTTTGACACTCTTGCCCTTGGACTGAGCGCTCGCAGTGTAGGCAATAGGATCTACGGGAAGTTGTGGTTCAGCAGGAGGCGTCCAGGAGGGATCCTTGTACCGACTCCAGCAGGAGCTCAGCTTGATCTGACGACGTTGTCAGGTGGAGGAACATCACATCGACCGCAACGGGCCAACGTTCAGCAATGAGACTGAGAAGGAGAGGAGCGAGAGACTTCTCAAGGTGACGAGCCTCCACATGCTCGCGCTCGAGCTCTGACCTCCTGCCTCCTGCCTCCCCCTCCTCCCTCTACCGTCCCTCTCCCTCTCCTCTCCTCCCCTTCCCCTCTCCTCATTTTCCGAGCAGGAGGAGCACCACGGGCTGGACATCTCCGATGGCTCCTTCAAGGGTCACTTTGACAACCTTCTCGAGCTGGACGCCTTCAATCCTCTCTGTCTCTCTGCTACCGGCGAGTCATGGAAGAGCCTCGAGGACAAGCTGAAGGAGACGACGCTCGGAGGATACAACCAAGTCTATGCTGCTGCCCGGTGCGCTCTCCCTCCTCCTGCTCCGCTGAACATTGCATCAGCAACATCCAGAAGGTGGTGGAGGACGAGGAGACGTGGAAGGTGAGTCTGATGTGATCACTCGCAGCTTCTGACTTGAATGGCGGGGTTTAGCGAGGAGAAATCCCCCCGATGACCGAGGAAGTGAGTTCTGCCCTTGACCTTGACTCTCTCCCTGACTGCCGTCCAAGGATGCTGTCAACCTCCTGGAGGCGAACTGGCAGGACAACAAGGTGACGAGACTTGCAGACGACGAGCTTTCACGAAGCATGCACGCATGCCCACCAGCACTCCTCACCCTGTTATCTCCTCCTCTGAGTCTGCCATCAGGCGATAGAAGCATGGATCTACTCTCAGTTCCGAGAAGAAGGCACCAGGCTCCCTCAGCAGCAGCAGATGGATGGTAGCAGCGAGACTATAGAGGATGACGATCAAGATATCCTCTGAACACAGGCCTCAGTTTGCCTTTCAGGAGTTTATAATGCACATCTGGGTTTGAAAAGATCGTATCTCATCGCTTCAATGAATTCTGCGATCCAAGTCAACACAACTGTTATCACCAGATGGGCCTTACGCGTTCTTTTGTTGGTACTCAAGGATTTGACTGCGCAAGTTGTGGTTGGGTGTCAACATCTTGTGCGGCAGTTTCTGTTAAAAAGGCGCGAGTCACAACGAGTTTGAAACTCAAACTCAAACTGCTCCTGCTCTTCACCATCTCTCACCTCGTTTGTCAAGGGGGATGTGTCGCGCGTTTGTAACCATCTCTCAATCTCTACTCGCTCGTACCTGCACCGCACCATCAGCACCCACGAACGGGCCCAGTGTCATCAGAGCTCACGTGTGCCCGTCTGCAGCGAACACTGGGTCGCTCATAATCTCCATGCTGCTCATGTTCAGAGAGACCGGAGGAGAGGGGGGGAGTTACCTTATGGGGCATCGGAAGGAATTCTCCAGCACCTAGGGACAAGTCAACGTCCTCTTGCATGTGAAGACATTGAGACAGACCGAATCAAGCTCATCCATTTCTTTCGCTTTAGCTTTCACCTCATTGGTCAAATCAGGCCCTTTCAGATCTGATGCAGAAACATCGAACGGCAAAAAGTTAGAAGCTTTGCCATGGCCGAGCCGATCGAGCAACTACCTAGAGCGCGCATGGTCTTCTGAATCTGAAGAAAGGTCAGACTTAACATGCACTCAGCGTCTCATTCCTTCACCTGGTTAACATCTGGAGTATTTCGTGCTACGGGTGGCTGCGGAGGCGTGCGGTGAGGCGGGCTCTGAACTGTCTGCTTCCCCCCCGCCGTCTGCTGGCAACAGTTGTTAAGATTCGGAATTTGCGAGCAAGAACAAGATTCCTGTTCGTAAACTGGTTTCGACTTTGTTGCTCCTTTGTTCGCATTATCCTTTAAGTAACTTGGAGTGGCTGGCGGCTGGAAACACAAGCAGAAGTTAAAGACGTAACGCCAGAAGTTCACTTGAGACCTGTGATGGCTTTTTGAAGATGAAGGGATCACTTGTGAAAATTGCAGAGACTTCCCTGATAAGAGAAGTATTGAAGTCAGCTTTGTCATCAAGTGGAACAACAGGATACCTGAGCATTTCTACGATCGAGGATCGCTTCGTCCAATCATGAAGGTAGGGCAAATAAACCTGCCTGGAGTAAGAACAGAGTTGCAAAGAACACCCTTTCTCTTGTATACCAGGCCATGGGCATCGACGTGAAAATGATGCGGTTTGATCATCATATCTGGCGTTGGCTGATATGATATGATTTGAGTGTTCTCAAAGAACAGCAACTAAACGATACAATACCTGTATCATACACACTGGAGGAGAGTCGGGATGAGTTTCCCGCAAAAATACCGCAAGAGGGACATAATAACCTATAAACAAGGCACAAAACAAAAACATCATTACAATTGTCATCAGATTTTCAAAGCTGTACCGTTACTATTAAAAAACATCTGGACAGTCCCTTCAAGCTTGAAAAACTTTTGCTCGCTTCCTGTGTATCACTGTGAACATAATCCAAGATGTACATGTATCCAAGGCACCTGACATCATTCCAACTGATGGTCTGAGATAAGGGAACTTTTGTAAAACTTCAAGAGCGTCCGCAGCTTGACGCGATGAGTCCTTGAGTTTTATCCCATGACTTTTCAATTGCCTTTGAACCTAAAATGATATCAGGTCTTCTGAAACAAGATAAGGACATTCTCACCTCCTTGATCGCTGCTTTCATATCACTTTTTGATGGGGCACTCATTGTATTGAACCAGTATCTGTTCAACATCGCAAGAGAAAGCTTTCAGTTAATTTGATACGGAAAGATGAAGGTGATATTGGTGATGCATTCTTCTCATTCTGACACAGGAGCAATGGAGGTAACATTGGCGATTCATTCTTCCATTCTCAGGCAGATCGTGCATATCAGATGTAAACCGCAATTCATCGGAGCAAGAACAGCACAGGTGGATCACATGTGCCAAAAACAAATGGTGAAAACGGCCTGAAACAAGAAATGTGCCACGACAACCCACATCAAGTAGAGTTGCACCCTTGCTACATATAAATAGCCCCCAAAACCAGCACAGACATTTCACAGAAAGAAACTAACTAGCATCAGCACGTTGACGCCTGCAAAGTGACATTTGGTGAGATTCTGAGAAAATCTCGAGGGAAAAAAGGAATTAGGCGGAGAAAGTGGAGGAGAGAACAGGGGAGACCCAAATAGATAGCTCTGCAAGGGAGGAGAGGTTCGATTCAAGATAGACAACATGCGGGTATAGTGCAGGTAGAAATAGATTGATGATGAGATGAGTATGCCACTGAAGGCAAGATGACAGCGACGCAGCAAACGCTTCTCTCATGGTAAGGAGCAGCAAGAGGAAAGGACATGACGGAGAAGGAAGACGATCAGAGTCGAGGAAGAAGACAGAGGAGTAGTGGGAGTATCAGTGACGGAGGACTCAAAGAAAGGGTGGCGGCAGAAATCTCAGCTAACGCAGCTGCTGCATGGCAACATAGGGGACAAGGTACCTCAGTTTGATCAATTGAAATCAACTTGGAGTTTTGTCTTCGCATTTGAAATTATCAACGTACATTTGAAGTTTGTTATCCAAACCACATCAACCTCAAAACATCGGTGGTGGTCATGACAAGGTGGGTGGTGCTCAGTAATGATTCGCTGCAACGAGGGGGTAGGGTAGGTGTGGTTCTGTGAATCTCAGACGGGGGTCATGCTCAGAGAACACTCCTAGACGGGTAGGGTCCAATTTTATGAAAGCCATTATTAAGATAAGTCGATCGATAAATTATAATAGATATACAAGGTGTAGGGCTCACATAGTACCGTCGATGTAATCTAGAAATCTGGGGGTACTGCTGAGGCATTTTGCCTCCTGAAAATGAGAGGCCAATCAATTATTATTCAAAAACAGTATTTGATTGTAAGATTAAATTAAATATTTTAATGAAATTCTGGAAGCAAGGTATCCTGGGGGTCATCGAAATCAAGGGGGTACTTCCAATAGCAGGCAGGGGTATGTGCAAAAGGGGGGGTCATACATATTACCCCTATTTTGTCTGTAATTGTGGGGGTCCTCCACGGATTGTAGAAGGCTTGTTACGTCCGTTGAGATAAGCATAGCAAAATGCACGGTGAAAATGGATGTGAAACTTGAACCTGACATTCATTTATTTCAAACTTTAGAAGTAATTTTGGCATACAATTTGCACCATCATTTACGGCAGCAAATGTGACAGTACGTACGTTGAGGCTACCTTGTGGTGGCCAGTGGCCCGGCGCCGTCGGATCATCGGATCGCTCGGCCCGGCCCGACGAACTTTGGGCCGAACAAGGGTCTCAGGTGTTCCGACTTGCAAACGCATCCGGCCCCGAGTCCAGGATCTTTCCTCGGCTGAGCTCTGAGTCAAGGCCTCGGCCACTTTTACTCAAAGTTAAGTTAAAAATCAGCCTCGGCCCTGTCCCCGCCGATGATCCCGAGTCCAAGTTGGCCGCGGCTCACAGCGGCACGATCAGTCACGGTGCCATCAGTCATCCGACCGGGGTGCGGCGTTCGGCCGCGCCGCCGGGGGCCGGGCGCTGCCAAGTTTCCTCGTACTACTGAGTTTTAACTTAACTTTGAGTAAACAATTGGCCCCTTGTGCGACAGTCAGGCTCACCTTTTAACTTAACTTTGAGTAAAGATCAGGTCACTGTCACAGCTAGTACGGTACCTAGTGATAGTGTCCAGGACTCAGTCCGACTCGAGTCCGAGGCCGAGGACGGCCAGCGTACCGGTTATAGAATTATGTCAATGTGAACCCCTTGCGGCAGCCGTGAATGCTGTTTGACATGCGGGGGGAGGGCGGCTGAGATGCGGGGGAGACCTTCAAGCTTGGTCCTCCTCCTCCTCCTCCTCTGCTTCTTCTCTTCAAACATACACCATGTGCATTCCCAGACAAACTTCCTCACATCAGCGAATCCTTACAACATCCCGAGCGTTGCTCCCTCACTCATCACGGTATATGGCGCTCAGCCGTTCGAGGGCTATCCAGGTGAGGGATGGCTCACAAGAGCTCTGCCCCTCACTCACTCATGCGGTAGGTTTCAACTCTTCTGCCGGCATGCAGATCAGGTTGATGGGCACAGCTTGCGACTCGACGCGGTGGATCTCAACGACCTCCGCGACCTGTAACTTGTTCACGTCTGGACTCACAGCGAGCTTGTCAGACATCGTGGTGACCCTCCAGGTAGGACGGGCAGTAGGACGGGCAGTAGGACGGGCAGTAGGACGGGCAGTAGGACGGGCAGTAGGACGGGCAGTAGGACGGGCAGTAGGACGGGCAGTAGGTCATACTTAGGGTTGGCTGCCCGTTGAGATCACTGAGTAGCTTGATGCAGACAAACATCGAGTACACCTTGCTGGACTCGATCTCCTTCGATGTGCCTCGGCTCCTCTCAGTGAGGAATGGGAACGGTGCCAAGGTCGGAGGTGCTCGAGTGACAGCAATAGGCATTAACTTCGGTGCCGCCAGCATCTCAGGTAATCAAAGACAAGGTGAAGATTGTCCTGACCTGGAGGTTGTAGAGGCGCAGACGATCAGGATCGGTCAGTCGACATGCACCTCCACATTGTGGTTGTCCGACTCGCACATGGTCGGCCTTGCTCGTTCCGGAACACAGGCTGGTCTATCGGTTGAGGTTCAAGCCGGCTACACAACGTCTAGGTCTCTTCGTTCCATCTCAACCCAACCTCATTCTAACTCACGGGCTCTCAGCAGGTCTATCTCCAAAGAGGATGCTTACTCCTACGACAGTCCGTCCCTCAGCACAGTCCTCGTCTCCAACCGGCCTAACGCTGGCTCCCTCGCCCACCTCACCGTCCTGGGGGTCAACCTTGCCTCCTTCGACCCGACGCTCGCCGTGCGTGCCGGCTGTACAGCTTCCGCGTCGACGTTGTGGGCGAGCGACACTTCGGTCGTGACTGCGCCTGCATCCGGCAGCTCAGGCTCGAGCTTTCTGAGCGTCACTGTGGGAGCTAGGAGCCTGCAGGGCCTCGCCTCTGCCGGCACCTTCACGGGAGGCTTCAGCTTCGACGGGCCTGCGTTTGGTTTACCGGAATGGAGGCTGCGCAACTTGGGCGAGGACTCCTCGATCATCATCAGCATGCTCGGGACGAGCTTTGGGCGGTGGGATGCGTCTGTGCAAGGGAAAATAGCAAACACTGCGGCCCAGAGCACTGTGTGGACGTCAGACTCGCAGCTAGGCTGCATGCCATCGCATGGCGTCGGAAGGACGCAGCGAGCTCAGCTGACCATGTCAAGCCTCACGCACACGCAGACGGAGGTGTTGTCCTACGACGCTCAGCGGGCCTCGTCTGTGTCGAGCTCCAACGGTGCGACCGGCTTCCTCAGGCCTGTCACAGCTAGCGGCGCTCACTGGGGGCAGGTCAACTTGTCCCCGTGCAGCAGAGTCTCCGGTACCAGCTCGCCTGTTACCTCGTGGCGCTCGACGTCTGCTGTGACCCTCCGACCCAGCCCGGGGCTGCTCGGATCGCACAGGCTTGCCATCACCAGCATGCTATCTACAACGTCGTTGACCCACTTCTTGTCGTTCGACTCGCTCTCGACGAGCGCGATATTTCCCAGCAACGTTGCCAAGACCCCTGTGTCCTTGATGCTGCAGCTGGGCTCCGACTTCGGGGCCTCGGAACCTTGTCTCGCGACCCGGATGGGCGGGACTGCCAGTCCATCAGTGAGGTGGCTGTCGGAGAGCTCGATCGTGTCTCTGAGGTCGTCAGGAGGTAACGATGGCTACCCGACTAGGCCGGTGGTGCTCAGCGGCTCCGCTCAGCCGGCGAGTCTCACCGGGTTGTACTCCTACGACAGTCCGTCCCTCAGCACAGTCCTCGTCTCCAACCGGCCTAACGCTGGCTCCCTCGCCCACCTCACCGTCCTGGGGGTCAACCTTGCCTCCTTCGACCTGACGCTCGCCGTGCGTGCCGGCTGTACAGCTTCCGCGTCGACGTTGTGGGCGAGCGACACTTCGGTCGTGACTGCGCCTGCATCCGGCAGCTCAGGCTCGAGCTTTCTGAGCGTCACTGTGGGAGCTAGGAGCCTGCAGGGCCTCGCCTCTGCCGGCACCGTCACGGGAGGCTTCAGCTTCGACGGGCCTGCGTTTGGTTTACCGGAATGGAGGCTGCGCAACTTGGGCGAGGACTCCTCGATCATCATCAGCATGCTCGGGACGAGCTTTGGGCGGTGGGATGCGTCTGTGCAAGGGAAAATAGCAAACACTGCGGCCCAGAGCACTGTGTGGACGTCAGACTCGCAGCTAGGCTGCATGCCATCGCATGGCGTCGGAAGGACGCAGCGAGCTCAGCTGACCATGTCAAGCCTCACGCACACGCAGACGGAGGTGTTGTCCTACGACGCTCAGCGGGCCTCGTCTGTGTCGAGCTCCAACGGTGCGACCGGCTTCCTCAGGCCTGTCACAGCTAGCGGCGCTCACTGGGGGCAGGTCAACTTGTCCCCGTGCAGCAGAGTCTCCGGTACCAGCTCGCCTGTTACCTCGTGGCGCTCGACGTCTGCTGTGACCCTCCGACCCAGCCCGGGGCTGCTCGGATCGCACAGGCTTGCCATCACCAGCATGCTATCTACAACGTCGTTGACCCACTTCTTGTCGTTCGACTCGCTCTCGACGAGCGCGATATTTCCCAGCAACGTTGCCAAGACCCCTGTGTCCTTGATGCTGCAGCTGGGCTCCGACTTCGGGGCCTCGGAACCTTGTCTCGCGACCCGGATGGGCGGGACTGCCAGTCCATCAGTGAGGTGGCTGTCGGAGAGCTCGATCGTGTCTCTGAGGTCGTCAGGAGGTAACGATGGCTACCCGACTAGGCCGGTGGTGCTCAGCGGCTCCGCTCAGCCGGCGAGTCTCACCGGGTTGTACTCCTACGACAGTCCGTCCCTCAGCACAGTCCTCGTCTCCAACCGGCCTAACGCTGGCTCCCTCGCCCACCTCACCGTCCTGGGGGTCAACCTTGCCTCCTTCGACCTGACGCTCGCCGTGCGTGCCGGCTGTACAGCTTCCGCGTCGACGTTGTGGGCGAGCGACACTTCGGTCGTGACTGCGCCTGCATCCGGCAGCTCAGGCTCGAGCTTTCTGAGCGTCACTGTGGGAGCTAGGAGCCTGCAGGGCCTCGCCTCTGCCGGCACCGTCACGGGAGGCTTCAGCTTCGACGGGCCTGCGTTTGGTTTACCGGAATGGAGGCTGCGCAACTTGGGCGAGGACTCCTCGATCATCATCAGCATGCTCGGGACGAGCTTTGGGCGGTGGGATGCGTCTGTGCAAGGGAAAATAGCAAACACTGCGGCCCAGAGCACTGTGTGGACGTCAGACTCGCAGCTAGGCTGCATGCCATCGCATGGCGTCGGAAGGACGCAGCGAGCTCAGCTGACCATGTCAAGCCTCACGCACACGCAGACGGAGGTGTTGTCCTACGACGCTCAGCGGGCCTCGTCTGTGTCGAGCTCCAACGGTGCGACCGGCTTCCTCAGGCCTGTCACAGCTAGCGGCGCTCACTGGGGGCAGGTCAACTTGTCCCCGTGCAGCAGAGTCTCCGGTACCAGCTCGCCTGTTACCTCGTGGCGCTCGACGTCTGCTGTGACCCTCCGACCCAGCCCGGGGCTGCTCGGATCGCACAGGCTTGCCATCACCAGCATGCTATCTACAACGTCGTTGACCCACTTCTTGTCGTTCGACTCGCTCTCGACGAGCGCGATATTTCCCAGCAACGTTGCCAAGACCCCTGTGTCCTTGATGCTGCAGCTGGGCTCCGACTTCGGGGCCTCGGAACCTTGTCTCGCGACCCGGATGGGCGGGACTGCCAGTCCATCAGTGAGGTGGCTGTCGGAGAGCTCGATCGTGTCTCTGAGGTCGTCAGGAGGTAACGATGGCTACCCGACCAGGCCGGTGGTGCTGAGCGGCTCCGCTCAGCCGGCGAGTCTCACCGGGTCGTACTCTTACGACAAGAGCGTCTTCAATTTGGCCAGCCATCCGGCCAACGGGCCCATGACCGGCGCTGTCTGGGTTTCAGTTTTGGGGAAGGACTTTGCTGTGGTGGACTACACTGGGCGGGCGAGGCTGGGGGCCACGAGCGCAGAGGCGTCGAGGTGGACGTCCGACACGTCAATCTGGTTGCAGTCTGCGGCCTCTACTGGTACGAGTTTGTCCATTCGCTTCACCTCGGTGGGGGACAGTGCTCTCTCGTTGCCGTTGCTGTCGGGCTCGTTCACGTTTGACTCGCCTGCTGTTTCGCGGCTTGAGACGGGAAATGTTCCTGCTTTCATCATCAACGAGTTGTTGACGCCATCAGACGGGAGGTTGAAGCAAGTAGGTTCGTTCGGGAGCTTCGACGGGTCTGGACAGACTAGAGTAGGAGGAAGCTCAAGCGCCTTCACTCGATGGGAATCAGAGACTTGCTTGCTCTCGAAGCCTTCACCCGGATCTGGACACACGTGCCATGTTCAGGTGCGAGCAGCTGCGAGGGAAGAGACTCATCGCTCCACTGACAGCTGGACAGGTCACTGCAGCTGCTGCGGTTGGCAGCACGGAGCAGAGCATATCCTTTGACTCGCCGTCGCTGCCCGAGTCCTCCATAGATCTAACCAATGTCCCGCTAACGGGATCAGTAAAGTTGTCATTCCAGGGTGACAACTTCGCCAGGGTCTCAACATCCGCCCTGGTTAGCATGCTCTGCCTCTGCCTGACTGCTCAACGTTCCGTTTCAGGCTCGCGTCAAAAGTACATCGAGTCCGAGCACACAGTGGCTGTCGACGAGCAGCGTCATCGCCAAGCAGCCTTGTGTCACCGAGCAGCGAGCTTTCGTCGCCTTGACGGCAGACAAGAGCGTTGGGTGGGCCTGCCTCGGATACCCTTCATGTCTTGTGATCTCTCTGCAGGACAAGTCAAGAGTACATCTCCGCAGATGCCCCGTCTCTCTCCAGCTTCTCGCAGAAGGCAGGCAAGGTTCTAGCCTCGCTCCCTCTCACTTCCCCGTCAGGTTCTGTTCGATTTCCTCATCCATCACGCCAACTCAGGCAGGACCGGTGGCGACTCTTTCTTGGCCGTGGGCTCAAGTCTGGGATCTGTGGATGTTTCCACTCAGCTCCGTGTGGCCTCTACCGCCTGTGAATCCTCCATCTGGAGCTCGACAAGCTCCGTCAGCTGCTCGGTGGCAGCTGGATCGGAGGTCAGTGCCAACGCCTTGGTCACTCTCGCACAGCAAGCAGGCTCGCTCTCTGCTGTCTTCAGCTACAACCTGCCGACCTTGTCCAGCATCTTTCCAGTTAATGTGCCCATGTCAGATCAGCAGAGCTACCTGGTCACGGCCTTCGGCTCTAACTTGCAAGCTTGGGACTTGAGCCCGTCGCTCTTCATCGGCCACACGATCTGCCTGTTCACTCGCTGGCAGTCTGACTCATCCTTGTTGTGTAGCGTAGCAGACAGATACAGCGCTCTCAGCAACGACACAGCAGCGAGTCTGCGCCTCTCCTTGTTCAACAACGGCCAGATACTCTCAGTGACGCAGGCGCTGTCCTACGACATGATCGTGTACCAGACTTCATGGACTACCGTGGCAGCAGAAGAAGAGGAGCTGGCAGGCAGCACAACAACATGGCTCTCACACAGCACATCTTCAGACCTCTCCACATCGCCCTTGGACATGGCTCTCCCTTCTACGACTCCCGAGCCCCTTCCCCCCACTGACCCTGGTGCTGCCTACAACGCCTCGCTAGAGCCTTGCGTTCTCAACGCCTCCTGGCAACATATCATCGACAACCTTCACGATCCAACAGAATCTGCTACACCCGCCCGGTACTCGTTTGCCACAGGTCTGACACCCTTCACAGCTTTCATGCTCCTTCTGACCGGGTGTACTCTAGGGGGCCTCGGAGACAGGATGGTGAAAGATGTGGAGGAAGCCTGGGTATGCCAGTACGGGCATCCTTGCGCCATGAAGCTCGGAGCGGGGGAGACGACGGGAGAGGTCAGAGAGAAGATGGAAGGGGAGGCAGCCCCAGCTGACTGGTGCTAGCAGATGCCGGCATACTGCTTCATCTACGATGAGATCAGGTGAGGAGGAGGAGCTGCGTGAGGGCAGCGATGACAGCGTGTGACGTGTTTGAGGTACAGTGAAACCTTTCGTGAGTGGGGCATTCTGTCTGAGATAGGACTTGATTGACTTGCACTTGAGTGGGTTCATGCCAGACAGCCTATCCTTGACAGCTTGTAAGTCTCTGCGATCTCTGCTCACCATGTCTACGTCGAGGTTTTCATCGACAGCAACACTGGGCCGGATTTCAAACAACAATCTGCCTGCTCGCTCACTGCGGCTGCCTTCTCCGAGCCCAGGGTCCGCCAACTGACAGACGATTCTAGGAGAACAGTTGTACTCACAGTCTTCTGTGATTCAACCATGTCTTGAACCGCAATCTCGCTATCAAAATCTTGTTCTGACGGTTATCAGACGGCATCTCTTCTCATATTCGAACAAGTGCTGCAGTGCTCGATGTTGCTGTCTGAAGTGTTTATTATGTACATGAGTAGAATCGAGGCACATTCAAGTTTTATCCAACAACATAAACTCATCTGGGTCTCACATCTTTCTCATACCTTCTTCGATTCTGGCCATTCCTGGATTCATTTAACAAGATCGAGGTCAACACCTGGATCGTACCAAAGATTCAACAATGAAGACTTCTTCTTAGTTCAGCCTTGCCATCAATTTTGAAAGAGCTCGAAACTAATCTTGGGATGTTCTGCAAAGGAAGTTGCCCAGATCCAATATCCGGACTGCAGTCACTCGGCACCTGCAAGTGACAGTACCGGTGACAGACATTTAGCGTCTAGGCCCTATGGCTTAGGATGTTGTATGTTGCCCTAGAACCCTGCTTCAGGTAGGAAACTAATGTGCTGATAGCTGTAGTAGGAAAAAACATGTGATTGTGTCCAAACCAGAAAAACATCACTCAGGCAAGTATTATACAGGATTGAATCAGGTCTAGACTACAACTGGATAGGGTAGTCATCATGTACATAGGTAAGGCTATCTCCAGCTTTGTGAGGGAGTTGTATTCCTCTAAAAACAAAGTTCAGCATGCTTTCACGACAGCCTACTTGATCATAGTCTTTCTTCAAGTGGCTGGCAGAGTGAGCAGCATCGAACCAAAAAACTGCCCTGGTTGGTATCTCGGCCTTGTCTCAGATGATCCGACTAGTGAACGCATCCGGCACAGCATCTCCCGTCAGCTCGACGCGTCTCTGCCATTCCTTCCGGCAATGACATAGCCGCTGTTTGTTCCCTTTGTGCCCGGTGAAACTAATTTATTTCGATTTTATTAATCATGGGTTTCAGGTTTGGGGTGTAGGGGTTGCGAAAAAAAGATTAGAAAAGACCCACCCAGACCCCTTGTATATGGATGAATACTATTCTTCTTCCTTCAGCATCTCATTTTTATAAATGTATCAATAATATCAAATGGACATCCCATGAGCAATGCATATCTTTCAGCTTTCAAAATTAACTGAAAATTATCATATATGAAATGTTGAATGATATCGAGGACCGCCTTCGAGACATCCTTTGCCCACCCTACCTCCTCAAAGTCCTTCAAGTACCCCACCAAAACTCCCTGCATGACCCACTCCCTGTCGTTCTGAAGTACCCCTCCAACTCCCACCCTTTTTAGAGAGCGTAGTATGGCAGGAGACAGGGCAGGAAGATAGATAGGAAAGGACCGGCTGCTTCGGCAAGGAGGAGAATGGGAGGAGATAAAGAAGAATGAAGAAGTCTGATTATATGAAGGAGAGATGCTGATGAAGAGAGAGGAAGGGCATGCATGTTTTGTTGGAACAAGGAGAGCCGCGCGAGCCGTAGTGCCGATTGGAAGGGTAAAGCGGACAATAGCAGCATGTGAAGGGGGAGAGGTGCAGGTCTTACTCGAGAAAAATAAGAAGGAGTGAAGTCAAGAGAGGTGTGATGCGAGAACAGTCAAGAAGCCATCGAGCACCTTGAAAGCAGTTTCACATGATGGGCATACGGCAAAGGAGATATTTCATCGAGTGCTGAGTACATGCACTCAAGGGGTTTCATCAGATGATGTGGTCTTTTTGTAAGAAGGACGACGTGGCAATAACTTTCGCTCTACACTGTTTAGGAAGCAAGTTTGCTTTATGTATTTGTATATGGGTACTGTCAGGTTGATTGTTGGATCTATTTGGAAGAACATACTGCTTTTTGTTATGAAGGCTGCTGACGTGGAGATCAGTTTGAGTAGTGCAAGCAGAAGGCATTGCAGCTCAGAGAGAAAACTCCAAATTTATGCCTGATCTATGCTAGCAAGAGGATTTCTTTTACAATGGGTCCATTGAACCTGAAGGATGTCTACAAAGCAAAAGATTCGTTCACACACTTTAATCAATCGAGGTTTCTTGATCTGAATAGAAAAAGTTTCTAGATGCAGTGTATTCTAATTCATTTATATTTGTGATGTTTACCTCTTACGAATCTGTTTTCGGTTCTGCAGAAAAAGGGCGTTGAAGAATGTTTGGAAAGAATTGTAAGTTTTGATCTGGTTTGCTCCTGCACCATTTTGACAATCATACCTTGATTCCCAGGCGCTGTGTGTTGTTGCACCTTGTCGGTCTTTGGAATCCTTGTCTTAGTCGTTATGGGTATGATGGTCTCAGCTGGTGACCCATACGTCGGTGGCCATGGCCTTGTCGCAACCGCTGAGGTTTCTTCATCCTCCTTCTTTCTCTTCTGCTTGCTTTATTCTGTACATCAAAGGAGTATTCATTTTAAATTGACAGGATCGTCAAAAGCGTGCAAGCGCATGTTACGCGGCAGCTGGCATTTACTGTGTAACGCTGGCTCTCTCTGGCGTTTGCTGGTGCAGTGAGTACTTTCGATTTCTAAAGAAGACAAGACGGTTTGATGAAATCTTTGCAGGAGGGGGGAGGGATGTCAAAGAGAGCGAAGATTGATTTGCTGCTTGAAGATAGTTTTCGAAAATTATACAAGAGGATTACACATGAGATAGCTTGATTTCAATGTGACTTATGCCGGGAGGGCTCATCTCATCTGAGAATTATAAGTTTCAAGTTTGGACTTGTCGATGATTCAGTCACGCGGCCGTTCTCCGAGTTTGCCGCTCTGGCACTCACGCGAGTCCTCCCGGTAGGACTTGAACGGTTAAGTTCTCCGTACTGTCGGGATCTGGCCGGGCCCGGCCGTGACGCCGCCCGGCCGCCGGGCACTGTGACTCCTGCTGCCTGCTGCAAAACTCGAGTCCCCGGGCAGCCATTGCTGCACTCCGAGTCGGCCGGGCCGGTCCTAGTATGGATAACTTTTAGTTACTGGGCTGAGTAGGTCCCGATTTCATCAAACTCCGAATGGATTGAAAGAATACAGGCACCCCCACCCCCACCAAATTAGGCAACCACCCTATCAAAGCCTGGGGTAGTATCCCTTTGAGCTGACTTCCGGGGTTTCGATGATGAGCGCCAGGGGTAGGGTCATCCTACCCAGTCCAGTCATGTGACTGGTGGGGTTGTGGAGCTATAAGAGGTTGTGCCGAGATAACGTGGGGTGATACTGGTAAAAGCTGGGGGTACTGGTTTTTGATGGGTAGTGTGCAAGGTACATCATCACCACAGGGTAGGGTCTGATTTCAAACGGGGTAGGTCCATGTGTGAGGATGAGATGGGGGTGGGGGTAGAGTGGCCCTTGAGGGGACGAGGCGAAGAGGCGCGAGGCGAAAGATGCTGGAGATGCTGAACGAGATCCCCGTCGCATGCACAACGGTGGAAGAGGTGAGGACACGGAGATGAATGGAACACATGGAGATTGAGAAGTGAAGATGTTTAGCTCTTGTTTTACGACATGTACTCGTTCAAGCTGTTGAGGGAGACGAGGGAAGGGGGGTAATGTCGGAAGCTTCTGCATATACACATATGCTGTCCCTTCGCTTTCCTTGCTAGTCTGTCTTGTTTCTTCGCCATCACCAATGCTGAGATTACCTTTGTCAAATCCTGTCCAAGACAGAGGATTGACTGAGAGGTTTCGGAACTGTGAATTTGACTTGGCAAAATATGTCCCTTGGTTTGGTTGCAATCTTGATGATTGTCATGACTATACGAAAGTTGTATGGAGTTGTAACCTTCTGATTGCCATGATGTTCTTTGTCATATTCTATAACCATGTTGTCCCTGATAGATTGTATCCGAACTCTGATTGCCTGTCAAATGACACTTGATCTGTCTATTGAAGCTGTCTTGAATCCCTGCTTGTCTTCGTATCCTTTCTGTGTATGGTTGTTCACAACATCCAAACGAGGAACACACTCGCAAATCTGGCAAGGTCAGAACTGAACATCGTCTTGCTTATCAGGTTGGATCCACTGGAGTCGGTGCGCTCACTATCTCTTTCTTGATCTTCATCGTTTCGTGCATTGTCTTCCTTTCGAAGGCCAACACGTCAGGAGAGCAGCGAAAGTAAGCCCCGCCTCCTCATGTGGGCTGTTGCTGATCTCGCCCCACAGATATTATTACTTGAGCTCGTATGCATGCGGGTTCGCTGCCATGGCCTACTTTGCTATGCTTTCCGGACAGGGTTGGACGGTCATTGCTGGATGCAGGCAGTTCTTCTACTCGCACTTTGCGGAGAGGCTCATCACTAGCACTCTGATTCTCATCCTCATGGGAAACCTTGCTGGTGCTGGACCGGACCTCATGTTCGGGGCCTGCGGATCGAATGGTAAGCTGATGCTGAAACTGTACACATGTCCTGACTGTGTGTCTCAGCCATCTACATGATTGCTACCTACATGGGATCGGTGTCGGTCGTCACTACGGTGAAGTGGTTCTGGTTTTTCATTGGTCTTGTCGGGCTTTTTGCTACGTTGGTGCACCTGGCATTGAGTTTCAAGAATGCAGTGGATGTGAAGGGAGGCGAGCGAGCTCAGCTGTACTCCAAGGGCGCTTGGCTTCTTATCCTTGCCTGGATGTGTTACCCCATCGTGTGGCTCTTCTCCGAGGGATTCGCATCGTTCTCGGTCTCGTTCGAGGTCTGTGCCTATGCTGTGTTGGACATCATCTCAACAGTCGTGCTCGGCTTCATGATCATGTCTGGCCATGACTATCTTGGAGGAAGCGCTCCATCGCAGTCTCGCGAATATGTCTAAATAGAAAACATCCCAGGCTAGTTGAGCTGATTGACGAACCATCTGGATCTGATGAGGTTGGGAGGGCGCATACGAGCTCATTTCATCTCGTTTGTGTGTTGCTCTCATGAAATATAGACTTGTGATCCTTGATGAGAGTTGGTGGCTTTTTAAACCATAAAATTCATTCGCAACCAACTGAATGAAAACGCAGCTATTGGCAATATGCTATCTCACATTAGATTCCATTGTACAAGTTAAGAGTCATGACAACTCGATGGCTTCTTCAGCCTCCTCCTTCACGTGAGCCGGGTACGCTGTTGCTTGATCCCCGTTCGACATGCCCTGCTGCAAGTGAGTTGCGTTGTCATCGTGAGAGAAGGATGCGGGCCGAGGGGGTTGAGCTTTGGTCTCGTAAGGAGGAAGAAGAGGGCTCGAGTGGAGGGCGAACTTCTCTCCTGCCGCTGAGTACCATCTCAGCTGAGCGTGTTGGACTTTCTCCCAGAACCTCCTGGTCACTTCCTCCTCGACATGCAGCAGCCCTTGCCTTCCAACGATGGAGTCGTAGGTCAATGCTATGTCCCCCTCATAGCTTGTTTGCATGCCCGCCTGAGCATCTACCTCACTCCTCCCATTTCTGTTCGCCTCTGCCAGCATGTCCACGAGCTTTTCAGCCACGAATCTCCCAGCTATCTTGGCCAGGAAGCTCTCTAGCTTCCCGGTGTATTCCGCGTGCAGCTCACGCCAGTAGCCGACACAGACGTTGACGTTCCTGACGAGGATGCCACAGAGGGAGGAATGAGAGGAGGATGGAGAGCTGAGAAGAGTCTCCAGCAGGGCCGCTTCCTTGCTGCCTCTGACGACAGCCTTGAGGTGTACCATCTTCCATGGGGACACGAATGAAGCAGGACAAGTGCCGGTAGGACATGGCAGCGAGCCCTGGATCGAGGGGTTGCCCAAGGTGATGGGAGGAAGCGTGCCGGAGTCAGGCCGCATGTTGAATGACAGGGGAGGAGGAGCCCCATGCGCCGTGATCGCTGTGGCAGGTTGCGGCAGGTGGTACCTCAGGAGGGATACATCCTTGGCGATCGGGGAGAGCAACCTCTTCAGCTGCAGCATCAGCTTGTCGTCTGACTGGTACAAGCCCTCGAGACATAGAGGGCTGTACGCTATGACCTGCCGGAAACTTTCAGAACCTTCCTACACCTCCCTCCCTTCACCGTCAGGTTCACAGGATGGTAGCGCCAGACGCGAGGAGGCGGTTGGAAGGCCCCGGGGACGCTCTTGACAAGGTCGTGGATCTCGTTCTTGAACGAGTCCTGAAACGCCATCTCGGGGTAGGAGCTGTGCACGAAGTCGGTGAACTCCTCGGAGAAGCGCGCCTCCTCTGCTCGCAAGGCTTCCTGCTCAGCCACATCACAAGGGAAGGGGAGGAAGGGGGCAGTGATCGAGGCACCTGTTTCCTCTTCCTGCGCTCTTGGTCCTTCACTTTCCGCTCATTCTCTTTCACCGCCTCTAGATCAACCGCCAGCATCCACAGCTTCTGCGCGACTGCGGCAGCGGAGTCGACGGCTGGCTTACGGACAAGCAGCCCTCCTTCCCTCTTGGCGCTCCGCTCGCTCTGCCAACGAGCATGGATACGATTCCAGCGAGACTGCCACTCAGACTTGACGCGCTCCAACAGCTTCTCCAGCTTCGCCTTGTCCTCGCCGCACTCGTTGATGGAGCTCTCCGATATGCTGTATGCCGACAGCTCCTCCTTGAGGAACCTGACCTGAAACTTGTCCTCGTCCTCCTTGGACCACTCACTTTGCCTGGTCCCCTTGGAGCCGATGTCTAGGAGCTGCCAGCCGCTGCCTCCCTCGGCTTCCGTCCACTCCTCCTCGGGCAAATCGCAGGTCATACCCTGGAGCACCTGGCAGACAAAGACAGCTTCCGCATCGATCATGATGCCATCAGGGATCTTCCTCCACTTGCTGCAGTTCTCGCACATGACCCACTCTTCCTTGTCTGGATCCAGTCCGATCTGCATCTTCCCGTCCACCTCCCAACCTCCATCCTCCTTGTTCTTCTGCTCCTTGGTCGAGCACGAGATGCCCTCGATCAGGCTGCACTCGAACGCGTCGTCGTCGCACAGCAGGTGCATCATGTAGGGGGGGAGCAGCCGCCACTTGCAGCACTTATCGCACTGCACCCACTGCACTCCTTTGATCTTAACGTCCTTCACCTTCCTCAGCATCGCGTCCACGTCTATCCTCACCGAGTCCTTCCCTCCTGCGCACGAGCAAGGCTTCGCCTGGCACCCGAACGGCACCCAGTACTCCGTTGCAAAGTTGCAAGACTCGGCGCAGTTGTATCCGTTGTTGAACCCGCTATGGTACGCGCCCGGAAAGTTGATCACAAACTCCCCGGCGTACTGCACAGTCCTGGTCAAGGGTATCCCGGCCTTGAGGAGGATGGAAGGCTCGATCATGTTGCTCTTGTGCCGCAGAAACTCCTTGCACTGATCCGCCTGCGTGGGGAAGTGCTTTCGGGCAAGAGCCTCCAGTTTATGCCCGTGGGTCGCTGGCACGCTATACCAGGTCTTGGGGGCTCCCCAGTGGAGGTAGTTGATAGAGTGCAGGTCCATGTCCTCGCAGTGCCAGGCAAAGGCCGCCCGGTACATCCCCACGTAGATGAAGGGAGTGTTCACACCGGGCACGCGCTTCTTGAGCCCGAAGGTCAGCAAGCTCGGGAGCATGCTGACGTCCCAGTCGCCGCAGTGCGAGGGGTCAAAGAGCCCTTCTCTGCCGTCTGACCGCATCCCCTTGGGAGCAGGACAGTCAGCCCCGTACATGGGAGGGTTGAAGAGTACGTTCTTCCAGAACTGACGCTCGAGGAGGTCGATGTCATCCTGGTCAAGCACCTTCTTCTGCCCATCGACAGGAGGAGCGAACGCCTTGCTCTGAGCGATCCTCTTGAACTCTGCGAGCTTCATGCTCCGCTTCTCCTCGTGCATGTTCATGTACAGCCCCTTCCCCCCGATAGCGTTCTGCTTGATGGGTCGCTTCACTGTGACCGCCTCCTCCAGCTCTGGGCTGGAGTCTTGCAACGTGTAGACATCGTGTGCTCGGGGCTGCCAACCAGCCGGAGGAACCACCTTACACACTCCGATGTGTCCTACTAACCTGTCGAGTTTCTGAACATACGCGTAGAAATCTGCGAACTCTTCCTCGGTGGGGTAGAAGACAGGAGTCTCCATCATGGACCCGATGTCGATGGGCCACTTGCTGTCTCTGCCTCCGTAGAGCATGGCATTCCTGCGCTCTTTGATGGGGTCGACCTTCTTGTTCCTCTTGGTCATCTCCACCTCCGCTCTGCTCTGCTCACACGGACCTGACAACACAGACAAACGTCAAAGGCATCGCATGGCCATGGCATGCAGTCTCGTCTCTTGTTGTCTCTGTTGTCTCTTGTGTTCTCTTCAGCAAACCTCCTTCTCTCCTGCACAATGATCTGCTCTTGGCCAGTTCGACAGCCGGTGAATCATTGCTTCACGCGATCAGCCCTTCTTTCGCCTTCCTAGTTTGCATCTTCATCAGCCACCTTCGTCCTTTTCCTGTGGTGGTCCTAACGAAGTTCTTATCCCCTCTTCCTGTCTCGTCCTCCTTTGCAGCCGCCTGTACCTTGTCCTTCACTCCTTCAGCGCCTAGAAGCTCTCCTTTCTCTTCTCTCAATCTAGGTGCTCTTGCATGCTCTTTCAACCTAAACCTTTCAACTTCATCCTTCCTCATCATCTCCCCTCTGCTCTCTTTCCCCTCCTCCTCCTCCTCCCCTCTCCTCTCGGTCTTCATGGCTTGTTGCAAAAATAAATCCTCCGCGCATCTTCAAACGTATCACTGAGATGGGACTGAGCGGGGATGAGGGACCACGAACCCTCCTGAAGGGCAATGGCGCGGGCTGGAACCGAGGAGCTGGTAGCGGTGGGGGAGACGACGAGGACGCTTCCTTGACATGTGAGGACAGATCATGGTAGACGAGACAAGAGAGAAAGAGTGCGCGCATGTACTTGAGATGAGCACCCGGGTTGGGGCATACGGAAGAGTTGTATAGATAAACTTCTGAAGTGCGATCAAGTTTGGAAGCTCTGACTTGTCCTGCTAGCTTGAAGCCTCTGAAGCCTCTGGAGCTATGAAGATCTCCGAGCTGTTTGCAGAGCAGAACGAAGAGATGCAGCTGAGCCACCAGGAGGCAAGTGAGCAGGAGGCGTCCAAGTCCAAGGCTCGGGTTGGTGGAGCCTTCGACGACGTGAGGAAGGCCATGAGCGAGAAGAAGAAGAGAAAGGCGAATGTGAGCCAGGAGACCCCAGCCAAGGGGCAGAAGAGGATAGACACTTTCTTCTTCTCCAAGAGTGACGAGCTGCATAGCTCATCCGCCCCCCCTCCTCCCAACAGGGAGGCAGGAGAGCCTGGGGATTTGCTTCCACGAACTTGCGAGGAGTGGGACGAGAAGTGGAATGGAGTGATCGAGAACTTCAAGGTCGGTCGAGAGAAAGTCTCGCGCAGCTGTCATGAGCAGAACATGGAGGAGTGCGAGCAGCAGGAGCCTGTCATGGACTTGAAGGCTTCGATGGAGAACCCGAAACTCGAGCAATCGGAGGAAAGTGCGTTTGAGGCCAGGGAGGATCCTACTACCAGCATGAAGGAGGAGCCGATGAATGTGAGACCATGGTGTGAAAGTCTCGGCAAGTCCTCACGCTGTTTGCTGTGCAGTACCTTCCCTCTTCCTGTGTTGACCTCTGGGACAAGGATCATGTCAGGATGCCTTTTTCTACTCACAACGTCTCAGTCAGGGATGGGAGGCCGAGGTGGATTCGTCTTAAGGAGCTCTTGACGCCTCCGGACAAGTTCTCCCTAGGAGATCCTTTGCAGAACTATCGCGCGTTTGAGAAAGCTCTGTTCGGTGATGCAACTTTGTCTTCTGTTGTGATATTCCTCTTTTCATGTGATAGTTTTGAAAACAGGGTACATGAGCAAAGCTGGACAGACACAGCTGTCAGGGAAGTTTGTTGCGTTGCAATCTGTCATCCTGGAAGACATGTCGGAGGAGGAACAAGATGTTTTCTTCAAGCAGCTGCTTCCTTTCATCATTAACACGGCACTGCGGTTGCCAGAGTTCTGTTGTGATCCAGTTGAGCTGTTGAAATCGGGACGGGAAGGGAGTGTGAAGCTGAACTCGTAAGTTGTGTGATGATGATCACTGTTGTCTCGTTGAACCATCTCTGCCTGCCTTTGCACCTGATTCTCAATCCCAGATTACAAATCCTTTCGTTGATCTCCAATGCGTTTCTTTGCACTTTCCCAGAACGAAAAGAAGTTGGTAAGCCCAACAGATTTCAGCGATTCAACTTCACAAGCCTCTTTGGGCAGCAATGGTAATGACGCCTTGTACATGGCTGGATGTGCTTGTCTGTTTGTCATCGTCGATGGATGGTGATGTGAGTGAAGCTGATGGTGATGCTGCAGGAGAGATGAAAGAAGATTGAATCAACAGAAGGAGAAGATAAAATGTATCCTCCATTACATCAGGAAGCAATCTCTCAGAGCCTTCACCACCCTGGCTGGCCGCCATGTTGTCTTTGCTCGCCGTATGATCGACGATGAAAGTTTCCTACCTTGTCCTCCCTCCCCTTCATTGGACATCAACGTGACCATCCTTAACGACGGAAAGATCGAAGATCACGACCCCGATGGCCTAACCTGGCAGGCAGATTTCGCAAACGAGATGGTTGGACTCCTTCTCTTCTTCCGCGCACAACCTCCTCCTCTTGGCGCTTCCCTACCCTGTCATTCCGTCCTCCTCCACCTTTCCTCCTTTCCTCCTCCTCCTCCTCCTCCTCCTCCTCCTCCTCCTGCGATTCTTATCCAACCGCCTCTATGCTGGACTGACTTTCTCTGCAGATAGGAGGAGGAGTTCTTAGCTCGGGCTGCCTGCAGGAAGAAATTCGTTTCTCCATCTCCCCCGAGCTTCTTGTCTCGCTCCTCCTCGCCGAGAAGCTGGAAGACGGCGAGACGCTGCTGATGGAAGGGAGCGAACGGTTCTCAGCGTACGAGGGCTATGCTTCCTCTTTCCGGTTCTGTGGAGACTGGGAGGAAGAGAGGAGGAAGAGAAATAGGCGTGACGAGAACAAGAAGGAGAGGGAGGAAAGGGACGAGGAAGAGACAAGAAAGGAGGGAGGGAGGAGCAATGAACAGGGAAAGGCGACAGTAACTGCGATGGATGCAACTTTCTTCGGAAGAAGAGAATTTGCGCGGCAGTTTTCGTATCTTCGACATTTTCTTCTTCCTCCTCATGACCTCCCGCGCAGGTGGGCGAGCATCGAGAGAGAGCTGATCAAGTGCTGGTGCGCTTTCCGACCACGCGAGGAGGAGAAAGTAACTCGGAAGGAGGAGGAAGGGAAAAAGGAGGAGGAGAAAGGAGAGGAAGGAACGGTAAATGAAGAGGAGGGGAGGAAGAAGGCAGGGGACCAGGGGAGCGGAGCGCCTGCGATAGCTACGGGGAAATGGGGATGTGGAGCGTTCGGCGGGGACCCACTCCTTAAGTTTCTAATCCAAGTGTTGGCTGCTTGGCGAGCAGGTCGGGAAGAACAAGGGGAAGGGAGGAAGGCAGGGGATGGTGGGCAGGCAGGCAGGCAGGCAGGCAGGGGTGGGGGGTGGGGAGGAGGGAGGGGAGGGGAGGGGAGGGGAGGGAGGGAGGGAGGAGGTAATAGCTCGTGCAGGCCGTGATCTTGTATTCTTTACATTTGGGGATGTGCACTTTTCATCGTCAGCAGAGAAAGTCATGAGGTGAGGGAGGAGCGAAGGGGGAGGAGGGGATGGTAGAAGGAGGGAGAGGAGGGGGAGGAGAGGAGGAATAAAGAAGGGGGGGGGGAGGAGGAGGGGTAAAGACTGAAGACACGCTGCCAGTCTAATCAAGAGATCCAACTGCTCCATGACGTCGCTGGTTGCGATCTTGAAAGACTTCGAGGTATATCACTTTAAACATTTACAGTTCCCACAGCCCTTTTCCCTGTACTCCCCTTCCTCTCAGTCGTTCTCTTCCTCTTCCTCTTCCTCTTCCCCCTTCCTCTCAGTCGTTCTCCTCGTCTTCCTCTCTGCAGCCCCTCCCTCCTCGTCTCCTTCCGCTCCCTCCCTCCTCTCCTCTCTTCCCCTCCCTGTCATCATCCTTACTTCATCGCAGCATCATCGTGACACCCTTCAAGTGTCGCACGCGGCGGCACCCGAGGTTCATGCGCGTCTCTTCCGGGCGTACATCGAGCAGCAGCTCTCAGCGTTGTGCAATGCAACTCAGGAGATATGAATCTTCAACTGCCCCTCCTCCTTCTCCTGTCCTTGCTGCGGCCCTTCTTCCTCCTCCTCCTCTCTCCTCCTTCGTCCGTCCTTGACCGCCCCCTCCTCCTTCCCGTTGCCATCTGCTCTCATCTTGTCCTCAAGCTGCATCGCCAGGATCCGCGCCTCCTCGTGCGCTGGGTCCATGCTGAGAGCGGCGTCGAGAAAGGAGCGGGCCTCCTCCAACCTTCTCCTCCTCCACCTCAGCTTGCCGAGCCGCACGAGAATGTCTGGCTCGTCGGAGTTCGCCTGCAGCGCGTTCAAGAGGAGGCGATCGGCCGCGAGCAGATTCTCCTCCTCCTCCCCCTCCTCCTTCACAGCCGCCAAGTTTGACAGCAGAACTCCGTCAGCTGGATGTAGCTGGACTGCCTCCTGGAAGACACAGCTGGCAGAAGCCAAGTCCTTCCTCCTCTTCCATAGGAACACTCCCCAGCTGTTGAGGGCCTGCGCATTGCGAGGCTGAAACTGTAGAGCTCGCACGTACATCCTCCCTGCCGCTGCCTCGTCCTCCACGCCCTCACACACGCGGCCGCAGCTGAGGAGGTCTTGGAGGTCGTTGGGGAGGAGGAGGAGACTTCTTTCGTACATGCTGCGCGCCTCCTCCAGCCTCTCCTCCTCCTCCAGCAACTCTGCCGAAGCTCGCATCGCCATCCTGTGCTGAGGATCCAGGACGATTGCTTGCTGGTACAGGTCAAGCGCCCTCGTCCGCCCTCCCTCTGTCTCCTCGTCCTCCGCCATCCCTTGCAGGAAGCGAACATGCCCGTTGCTCGGGTCCTGGCGGCCAATCTCCTCCAGCTCCTTCACTGCTGCGAAGAATTCTTCCTCTTCCACTTCCTCTTCGTCTCCGAGCCTGATCGCGTACTCGATCCTCCTCAGCTGCCAGTAGGTCTTGTGCTCACTCCTCCTGCTGCTCTCATCGATATGCTCCAGCAGCTCGTCGTCCTCTGCCAGACGATGAGAGGGAAAAGAGAAGGAGGGGGAAGGAGGAGGGAGAGGGAAGCAGCTCAAAACTCACAGGGTGAACGGGACAGTTGAAGAGGAAGAGCATGAGGAGCAGGAGCAGGAGCAGGAGCAGGAGCAGGAGCAGGAGGAGCAGGAGGAGCAGGAGCAAGAGCAGGAGCAACAGTAACAGTAGCAGCAGGAGAAGGCGAAGGAGAGGCGGGACTTTGTGCTCACCTGCTGTTTGTAGAGCATCCGCTAGCCCCCGCATCGCCTGCTCGTTGTAGGGGTACAGGGCGAGGAGGAGACGAAACCCTCTTATGACGCTCTCGATGCTGCAGCCCTCGTGCTGGAACAGCTCAGCCAGGAGCCTCGCGCGATGGAGGAGGAGGAGGTTGTCTGCTGGGCTAAGGAGGAGAGCTCGTTCGGTAGCCTCGAGGGAGGAGGAGAGGGTTGTGTTGCAGCAGAGCAGGACTTGTCTCGCTGCCCTCGCTGCTCCATGCAGTCTCCCGTCGTAGTATGCAGCTGGGTTGAGCGATTCTTGCTCCTCCCTGTCTTCTTCTGGGTGTTGCCTCTTCTCAGTTGTCTGCTTCTCCTCCTCCTCCTCCTCCTCCTGATCTAACAAGCAGGGAGCCATCTTCATCACCTGCTGCAGGAGAGGAAGGAAACGATCTCCCTTGAGGATACACGCGTCGATGAGTGCCATACGGAGGAGGGAGACGGAGGGAGACAGCAGGAAGAAGCCGCCGAAGCAGTGCATGAACGGGTCGGCGCTGCTGCGATAGGAGGCGATTGAGAGGTTGTAGGAGGAGGAGGCAGAGACATAGTCTCCTAGCAATTCTTGCACTTCCGCCAGCAGGAACAGAGCACAGGAAGAGTGATTGGAGGAGACAAGCTGCTGGAGCGAGTCAGCGAGACGACGAAGCTCCAGCTGAGAAAGTTTTCCTCCTCTTCCTCCCTGGTCGTCATCTTCCACCGCATGCCGCACCCGAGCCAACTGGTACCTGTACCTTGCAAGGAGGAGGAGTGGGTTGTGAGGGAGGAGCTGCTCTGCCCGATCAAGGAGAGTCAGAGACTGCTGGACTGAAGGCTTCTTGAGGAGAGGGGAGCAGCACAGGGAGGAGAGAAACACGTGCTCCACTGCTGGCTGCTCCGATCTGCACAGCTCATCCTCCGCCAACTTCCTGCAGGAGCCCAGCAGTCTCCTCGCGTGTCGACTCCTCCCCCGAAGATGCAGCAGCGCAGCCCGTGAGCAGAGGAGCTGCCGGGTCAAATTTCGATCAGGTGCGGCAACTTCAAGGCTGTCATGAGACATGTTTGCCATCACGTCTGCCTTCACATTCACCAGCATTGGCTCTGTACTGTTTCCTTGCTCCAGCCTGCCGGACGACGATTCGGATCTCTTCACTCGTTTCAAGAAGCTGCCAGTCTCCTCGAGCACTCGACTGATCGTTTGCTCGTCCCCGTACCTCTCGAGGACTTTCTCCATCCTCTCGATCTCACTCCTTGTCTTCCTCTTCGCAACTCGCAGCTGGTCAAACTCCCGCTGCTGATCCAAGTCAAACTCCAGCTCTTCGTTCATAGTCTTGTCAAGGGAGCAGGACGCCTGTTGCATGTCCTCGAGTCTCCTCCTGAGTCTTCTCAGCTCCTCCAGCTGCTCCTTGAGCTCCTCGTGCTTCTTCTCGAGCTTCTTCCATCGCCTCCTCTTGCCCCCGGGGCACGACAGAAACGAGCTGAAGAAGCCCAGCTGCGACGGGTCCTCGTTGTCTCCCTTCCGCGCATCCCCTCTTGCCGGTGCTCTTCCTCGCAATGCAAGTTCTTCTCCTCCCCTGACACCCCGCAGACTGAAAGAGGCTGCAAGATCCTTGAAGTAGGAGGAGGAGGAGGAGGAGGAGGAGGAAAGGTTCCTCCAGCTGAAGTACTTGAGCAGGGAGGAGGAGGCGCTTGTTCCGATGGTTCTGATCTTCTTGAACAGAGAGGGCGAGGACGCAGAATACTGTCTCTTCTTGTTCGTCGACTGTCTCACGACTTCCTCGTCCTCGCTCCTGCTCTTCATGGCAAGAGACAGACTGTTTCCAATCCTTTTCAGCACACTCTCCCGCTCCCTCCTTGCCATCAGGAAGGGCCATGGCGCCCTCCCCGTCATGTTTGCGGCCAGCTGATCAAGTTGCTGCCGGCTCACCCCAGCAGGAAGAGGAAGGTGGGTCCCGTCGGGAGAGCTGGCAATAGCCGCAAACTCCTGTACGCAGGCTTCGCCCATGAGGAAGGGAGACATGCGGAAGGCACGCTTGAAGAACTTGAACGCCTCCTCCTTCCTTTCTGTGCGGCTGTGATGATCGCCGAGGACGAGGAGGGTGGAGAGATGGTAGGGATTCAGCCTCAGCACCGCCCTCAGCATGCTCTCTGCTACTCGGCTCTGCGACGAGTTCGACTTCATCATCCCATCCCCCAGCACCGCGATCGCGTCGTGCGCCCATGGCTTCCCCAGGGCGTAGGAGGACGTGAGCGTGGCTTTCTGCCCTCGCTTCACCAGACCCTTCCTGGCAAGAGAAGGCAGTGCTGACGTCATCACGGTCTTGTACTCCAACCACGACTTGAGATGCGCAATCCCGTCCTCGAGCGATTTCAGACGGGCCTCGGCGAGGGCGAGGAGAACGGCAGCTCTCTCATCCTTGGGTCGATGCGACAGCAACCTGCGAGCGAGCTTGCTGGCCATCTCGGCGTTGAGGATCGATCTCTCCTCTCCCTCCTCCTCCCTGTGCCCAGAGTAGAGGAGGAAGTAACCGAAGTCCAGCCACACCCTGGCATAGGAAGCGTCGTCTAGGAACCCCTCAGCTGACCACAAGCTCTTCCAGCTGAACTTGTGCTGGGAGAAGGGGATCAAGGCTTCGCGTTTCAGCGGGGGCAACTTGTCAATGATGGTGTCGTTGGTGAAGAAGGTATTCTTGAGCAGCAGGAACCTCTCCTCCTCCTTCTCCTCCTCCTCCTTCTTCCGCTGTTCTTTCTCCTCTTTCCGGCTTCCTCCCTCTGTCTCCATCGTCATCCTCTCATCAGCAACCTTCATAGCCCGCAGGTAGAGATCGTGAGCCGAGGAGAGGTTCCCCTTCTCATGCCAGTCCCACTCGGCACAAGCTCGCAGGAGGCGAGTGTTGTTGGGGAACAGGCCCAACAGCTCCTCCAGCTTGTTGCGAACTTCCTCCCTCCCTCCCTTTGACTCCTCCCGCACTGCCCAGCTCAGTCCCAGCGCTGCATCAACCCTGTTCGGCTCGAGCTCGAGAGCATGCTGAAAGAGCTCACGTGCCTGCTCTAGATCGCGACAGACCGCAAAGATCTTGAGGTATTCCAGCTGGCTGTAGGCTGGAGTGTAGCTAGAGAGGTCAGCAGCATCGAGCGTTCGCTCCAGCTCGCTGCTCTCGTCGCCCTCCGGCAAGAAAATCTTCTGCTCTATCCTGACTCTCTCCCTCTTCTTGGACTTGATGTAATCGTAGTCCGGGGTATCTCTCAGCTCTGGCTCCAGCTCTCTGTTCAGCAGGAGCACGGCGTAGAGCACGGAAGCGTCTGCCATCTTCTTTCCCAGATCATCGTTGACTGTCCACTCCAACCCGTCCTTAGCCTGTTCAGTGTCAGTTCTCAAGCCTCTGCCTCTCGCTACCTCTCTTTCATGCGGTTCTCACCTGGTCTCTTCGCCCCATCACCGCGAGCAAGAAGACAGCATAGACAAACTGCTTGAGGGCACAGAACGGGTCGACCTTGACAGACATCTCTATTAGCATCTTAGCTGAGTTGAAGTCTCGACGTACACTGCGTACAAAGTTATGAGAGAATGGAAGGAGAAAGGCGAGGAGGGAGGAGGGAGGAGGGAGGAGGGAGGAGGGAGGAGGGAGTGTGCATGGCGAGAAGGAATGCAGGGAGTAGACGGTCTGCACAACTCACGTGAAAACAAATCTTCCATATGCATAAAGCATCTCCTTCCCGTAGGGGTTCAAGACGAAAGCACGCGAGTACAGCCTCT
Organism: Guillardia theta CCMP2712; assembly: GCF_000315625.1. NCBI lineage: Eukaryota > Cryptophyceae > Pyrenomonadales > Geminigeraceae > Guillardia > Guillardia theta. Next base: position 184,090 of record NW_005434664.1, read on the forward strand.
CAGCCTCCTCGAAGTCTTTGTGCTCGTCCTCCATGATCTCCCCGAGTTTCACCATCACCCGATCGTTCTCTGGGTAGAGAGCAAGAGATCGCTGCAGTAAGTCCTCTGCCTCATCCATCTTCCCGTCATACGCCTTGATCACTGCCAAGTTGTGGTAGGCTGTGACGTGAGGTGGGAAATTGGCTCCAGCAGCAGTCTTCATGGGACATTTGACCGCCTGAGCAAACGCATCCTCCGCCTCCGCCTCTCTCCCTTGACGATAAAGGAGGAGGCCGTAATCGCACAGAGCAGAAGCGTTGTCAGGAGTTTGCTCTAAGGTCTTGCAGTAGAATTCTTCGTCTTGAGACGCTTCATGCTCCATACAGTTCCAGCAGTCTTCAGGCCCTTTCACCTCATTCGCAGCAATCCATGCATCCACCGCCCCCTGAGCCTCCTTGGAACCAAACACCCACGAAGATCCGGGGACCTGAACTTCAGGCTGGAGGCATATTCCTCCGATGATCTGCCGCAGACGGAAGCGATACCCGTTCTTGTATATCCAAGGGGAGACCGTTGGATCTTCTATGCTCTTGAGACTTTCCTCCCGCTCCTTGTATAACTGCCTGTGCGCGTGCGCTGCTTGGTCCAAGGCATTCTTGAGGTAGGCAGAGACGGTGTTGGCATGAACCTCGCTCGGAGTTCTCCCCTTGGACGCCGGGAACTTATTCCCATTGAGGTCTACAAAGGTCATGTTGAAGTCCTGCCACTCCTAGGGGACGGAGAGTTCAGAGTCGAGCTAGAGAAATGACATATGGGAAGACATGAAGACTGGACAGCAACACGACAGGAAAAGTGAGCGAGAGAGAGCGAGAGATAGCAAGAGAGAGAGAGCGAGACAGAGCGAGACGGAGAGGGAGGGAGCGAGCGAGGGAGGAAGCGAGCGAGCGAGAGAGAGAGGAAGGTATCAACGATGTACAACATGCAGTCAGCCAACTCACCGTAAGATTCCTGGACCAGAGCGGTTTTCTTCTCTCCCTCTCCTCTTCGAGCCACTTCCTCCATTTCCTCCACTTCTGCAACCTCAAGAGGTTTTCACGTTTCACTTCCTCAAATGTCCACCCCGTGAATCCGGCATCGACCGGCTCGCCTTCGAGAAAAAGTCTGCAGATGTCTTCCTCTCGCCGTATGCGGCTGCCATTGACCATCTTCGTACTCATAATGACATCTGTCGGCTCATCTTCAGCTCTTTGTGCAGGAATCTCACAGTAGTCGGGGGTCCAAGTTACGTTCATGTACTGCTTCCTGTGCGCTTGCAGGACTTCTTGCCATGTTCGTACCCTGGTGTGATTGTGCACATTGAGCTGCCTCGCATCGATTTCTGCGCTGCTGGACGTCTCATTGCCATCGTCTCTGTCCAGGTCGTCGGAACCTTCACTCCCCTTATCACTCCCTCCTCCGCTCATCTCGTCGTCTCTCTCCCGCGCCTCCTTCCCCACCCGCATGAAGTCCTGATGCTGCATCGGAACATTCACGTACTGTATGCTCCTCCCAACCTCGTAATGATTGACGCCCCATCCTCCATCAGAATACTCGTCCTCCATCTCCTCCTTTGGTGTCGAGCCCCTCCCAATCCACCCGTTGTAGCCCTCGTGCACCTTGGGGTCGAACTCAGTCATGCCCGTGTAGTTTGGCCGTTGGCGGTAAAGGTACATGAGCTCGGGAAGGTGATCCATGGAGTCAGAGAGCTCATCGCAGGACTTGTTCATCTCATGGCGGAAATGATGCTCCACTTCCCCATACAGCGCCGGCGTTCCGTCGTCATAGCACCCGACAAACGTCTCGTTGTTTTCGCAGTCGCCCCATGTTCTGATATGCCCTGGAGGAGGGTCCATTGTAGCCTCGGGGCAGTCTTCGCCCCACACTGGACCAGCCCACCCCAGGTCCTTCTCGATGGGGGACCTCCAGTACGTCAGGTTCGGGTCCTCCGGCCTCACGTCTCGAGTGAAGATGGTGCCGGGAGGGAGATTGAATAAGTTGCTGATGTTGGAGTGGTCAGGAGGTGGGTAGTAAGGGGGCGATGGCTCTCTCGGCGTCGGGCTCTTCTCCGGCACTGATATGTCCCCTTGGATATCTGACAAGCTGATGTCTTCGCCTCCTCCCCTCAACCTCGTCTCTTCCTTGCTGCTGGACCCTTGAGTTCGCAACGGCCTGCTGATCAGCTTCCCCAACGATGGCCTGCATTGTTTCCTATGAAAAATGTTCCTTTGAGAGATTGTGTCCAGTCTCTGCTGCTCGTTGTATATGTGTCTTATCAGCATAAGTAAGAACGCAACGCAAAGCTGCTTTCTGGCAGAAGACATGTTACTCCTCCAACTCAGCGTTTTTTCAGGTCTCCATTCAAAGGATCAGAGAGAGTTCTATGTCTGTCTGCACCATAGTTCATCTCTCAGCACTCTCTCTTGCAATGTAGAGCTCATAAGACGTTGTCTTCACACGGCAGATGATATTAGTGCAATCATGTCATTTCCCGTGTCGATAAGTTTCCCACAGTCATGAATAAGTTCTTACGGCATAGCGATCAAGCTCTGTCCATCACACGCCATCAAGCATGTCTTTCCTGTGTCTTGACATGTTCTCGCAGTCTATCCCTCTCTCCAACTGCTTCTCAACGTCTCTCCCTCGTCCCCTCCCCTTCGCCATCGCTCTCGGACGCATCTCTTTTAATTTCCAGGCCTGCCCCAGGTCAATCCCGGCCCGCCCCAGCTTACAATGGCTGATGCGGGCCCAGATTCGGCATTGCATCTGGGGATGAGGGGGGATGAGGGTAAGTTGCCCTCGAAGAGGCATCGCGGAAATGCTGAGGTGAGTGGGAGTGAGATGAGAATGCGAAATGCGAGAAGAGCGAACAAGTGATGTGTCAAGGCGAAGAGAGGAGAAACAAGTATGGTTGACGGAAATATATGCGCGCTTCGTAGAGAAGATGTAGGTTGCGAAGTGAAACATTGGGCTGGCGGATGAAGGGAATCAGTACAGTCAGGATACTGCGAAAGAGGCCCTGTTGTTTTGTAGCGCAGGAATGAAAGGAAGAATTTGATTGTTGTCCCTCTTTTTTAATGCTAATGGCTTCAATCCGATGTTCATGAAATGTTGTCTCCACATCAAAGTTTCAAAGTGGTTGCTTGTCGAATCGATGTGCCGAAGGTTTCCTTGGTATGCGAATCTTGACATCATTGCAGATTTTCCATTCTCACACCAATCTGGGCTGGAACCAACCAGGAGTACATGATGGCACGACCATCCGAGTTCGCTGGTTTCAATTCCGACATCACGCCTCAGTACGATGATGGTACTGCCTACTACGTGGTGGATATCCCCAAGGGTAGCCCCAAGGTAAGCTTGTTGAGTTGTGCACGTAGAAGCATGATTGACGATGGATGCAAGGTTGCCGCTCAGCCTGGCAGCAATCATGCTTTGCCTTATCCTGCTACCTATGGGCACAAGCATCAGTTCGAGCACCAGGTTGGAATCTACTAGGTGGATGGTGTCATTGTTAGTTTCTGTTCGTCGCGGTCTATAAATTGAACAAGTACCATTTCGTCTGGTAGCAGAAAACCCAAATGACAGCGAAATATGCATGTTTGTACCGGGACTGATGTCAAACATTTATTTCCGGCTATTTCACACAATCGTCTGCCAATCTAACACAGCTCGTTCAAACAAGAAAAGAGTTCTGTTTAAATATCATTCTCACAGGAACAATCTGGTTTGTGAGAGTCGAATCGTTTGACCTCCCGAGATACTTGAGGGGAGACCGGTGAGTCAAAAGGGAAGTTGCCAATCCAATCCTTGCCAAGATTATCCCCATCCATGTAAGGCGAGTTGGCACAACGGGCGCATCCAGGGCCTAAGAAGCTCATGTAGTCAGGGTGAGGCTGCACCTTGGGATGCATCAAGGTCTCGGTGGTCGGAAGGCCTTCGCGAACAAGCTCCTCATTGATCTTGTCCTTCCTGAGTTTCGCACCAATGTCTTCAACCTCGTTGGTGTTCGCCTCAATGAAGAACACAAGCTTTGTCTGCTGATTGTCCTCCGGATCAGGAACAACCTTGTTCAACGAAATCTGAGTGACATCCACTCCCGTGACGTCAGCAAGGATGTTGAGAACCTTGTGCTGCACTTCATCATCAACCTGCGAGATTGGGAGGGGGAGGATGATCTTGTCATACACTGCTACTGGGGAGGTAGACTCTTGCAGGCCGAAGCGAGGAAGCATCTCGTTGATCCTTGCAGGAGCCAGCGAGTCCTTGAGGGTCTCAGCATCATCACTCTTGGCGTCCACGTTGAAATCGATCGCGCACTCCTCCTGGTGCCCGGGAATCGGTCGCACCCTCACAAGCTCCACTTGATCGCTTGTCACCCCAGCCGTTGCAGCAATAGCAGCAATGATCTTTCGCCGCAAATCATTGCTTGCACGGACATTGTCGCTTGAGTACGGCAGCCGAATCGCTTCGGAAATCATCACCGGCCATGAGGGAGCATGTCTCGCCATCACAGTCAGGAAAGCCGGATAGTCAAGTCCTCCCTTCGGCAGCTCCTCCTGCTCGATACTGTATTCCAGCTGTTTGGCTGAAGGGTTTGATCCAAGAATTTTGACCAGCTGCTGGAGATCATTGATCTTGATGTGTCCGTCGGTGTCTCTTGTGAGAATCTTACCTCCCCGCTTCTTGCTGAATGAATCGAAGGCCTTGCGATATCTCCTCAAGTTCTCATCGGGAATGCTGTAATGCTCTGCAATCTCTGCTTCTGGAGATTTCCCTGCTTCGCCCTGCTCTGCCCCGTCCATCCACTTGGACAGGTCGGAGTAGCAATCGCAACAGGGCCTTCCACATCTGGCATTAGAGTAATAGTAGTTGATGGGAAGCTCGACCGGGGCTGCTGGAACGAGATCATCTGTAAAGGAAGGGTCTGATGGGGACTGCATGCCCTTCACCCAGTCGATGTATCCGGGGTCAGATGCTCCCAAGGAAACTCGACGATTTGTTCTCGAGAGGAGCATGACTCCAAGGCAGAGGCCCAGAGCAAGGCCTGCGAGCACTAGAGAGCAATCAGATAACCTCAACAGACATGGAAGGAAGCATTGACGGCTCTAGAAGCAACTCTCTCTTACCTGCCAGTCCCGCATACTGCCGCGGCGCCCGCGCCATCGCGGCTCTTCACCTTTTTGGTTGAATCCGATTCAGGTCGGTTTTGGAGTGAGTGGAATCGATTTCATACATGAGTTGTAATCGATTTGAATCGACTGATGGAAATCGATTTGAGTCGGTCTACTACGTGTTCTCGCTTACCAGATAGCAAGAATCTTTAATAAATATTTTATTTTCAAAATAGAGATCAAATTCATTTATTTCGTAACAAAAATTGAAGTTTTGAAACAGAAAATTGAATCTTTACATCGATTGATTTGTTTCATGGAGTATGGTACACTTTAAAATTATTTTACAAAACTGCCGTTCAAGAAACATGAGCAGTCGCGTTTACCAGCGTACAACTTTAAAAACATAATAGCTGTTATCAAATTTTCAAAATTAGTCAGGAATATTGGAGTTGAACTTTCTTAATTGAGGTCAACACCTCCCTCCAGAATGTTATCATGCAGGAGTCGCGTCCCTAGTGCAGTAGGAAGGAGTAGAACAGAGGAGTGAGAGGAGGACAAAGAGGAGGACGAGGAGAAGATACAGAGGAAAGGAGACAGCAGGCGAGGTCATAGTTGTCAACAAGGTTTGTCTTGTCTGGAGCTTCCGTCGAGCAGTTCTACAGAACGGTGCGTGTGTTCCGAAAACGGTCGGGGTTCACTGGCTAGGTAGCAGGGATGAGTTCTAGCTCATTCCAAAACGTCGCTCGCACTGTAGGAGGGGAGCTGGCTAAGCAAGGCATCCTCATGGCGAAAGAAGTTCCTGGCTCGGTTGCAGCAGCGATCGGCATCGCTGGGTTCATGAGCTGGTCGTACCTGGCCATGCGAGGAGCCAACCCGGCATTGAAGAGGCAAAACAGACTCAGCTGGCTAGCCAAGAAGTCGATCACAGGAGGAAAAGCTCAGAGTGAAGATGCTTCGAATTCTGATGGGTATTTCAGCGAAGATGGATATGAAGTTGTTGAAAAAGAGCAGGCCAGCTGCGGTCATGAGAACGTTTCTGAAGATGAGGAAGAGGACGTGCAGTATCTTTGCGAGGAGGAAGTGGCTCAAAGAAATGTCGATGAAGTCTTCTCGGCTGTGATGAAACGTGATGTCAGCACGGTCAAGCGTGCAGTTGAGAAGAAGGTGGTGGACAGTACGACATGCGATGCCTACGGGAACACGTTGCTTATCCTGGCGGCTCAAAGTGGAAGCGCGGAGATAGTGTCGTTTCTGATCGAGAAGTGAGTATATGTGACTTTAGCTCTGAGAGACGGTGTGTGCTGAATGCATGTTTGCTTATTGCAGCGGGTTCAACGTCAATGCTCAGAATTGGCGCGGGCAGACAGCTTTGCATTTTGCATACGCCTTCAGCTATCATCAACTTTGCGATCTCTTGCTCTCGAATGGGGCAAGGTATCATCCAATCACTGCTTCTACCTCACTCTCACACCTTGCCCGTCCTTCAGATCGGATATTCGCAACGACTACAATATGACAGCAGAAGAGGGCGCATTGTCCGGAATGAGCTTTCCGATGCCCATTGCTGATCTTGCTACCTCGCAGGTTTATTTCTGTTTGCTCTTTTGATAGTGTATTGTTTCTCTTGACCGTCATGGTCGTGCAGGAGTCTTCAGCTCCTCGAGCCAAGGAGGCCCCAGGTGAGAATTTCGAGTTGAAGCTGTGAGCTACCTGTTGATGTTTTTGCTTGCAGTGCAACGAGGAGCGGAGCCGAAGACTTTGCAGGCACCTCAGAAGAAGGAGCATGGCAATGCTGACATGTCCGTGATTGCACAGGATGCTGGAAACAATCACTTGAACAGCAAGAGGATGATGACATCCAACCTTCCTGAGAAGACAACAGAATCGTACTTGGGAAGCAGCTCCCCTCGTGATGTTCCTCCGAATGGCCCCACGAACAGAGTCTCCTTTGAATCTCAGAAGTCAATGTCTTCGCTGCTCTCGTGGGGCCCCGAATTTGCATCCACGGCCTTCCCAAAGCAAGATCCTCAATTTGGAGGTCAAGCACGACGTTTGGACGCCCTTCTTCGGCCCTGACCCATTTTTCCTGACAGGGAAGAAGGTCGCTGTGAAGGAAAAGAGCGCTCCTAGTGCGCAATGCTCGCCTCAAGGTAAAAACTCCGGTGAAGACGACAATGGCGAAGCCGTTGTGGGTAAGGCCCAGCATTGCTGTGCTGGAGTGAATCCTTACCGACTTTGATTCCAAGGTGACATCATCGTGGATGATGCGGATGTGGAAACTTGTGAGAGCAAGGAAAGCAATATTGCTGCTCCTGCTCCTGCTCCTGCTCCTGGAGCACCTGGCATGTTTCCTCCCCCTCCTCCCCCTCCCCCCCCCCCTCCCCCACCTCGTCTGCCAGGAGGATCGAATGGAGCACCTGCTCCCCCTCCTCCTCCCCCTCCTCCTGGTATGAAGGCAGCTGCGGGTAGCAACGAGACGTCACAGCAGGGTGGAGTGCCAAAGATCTCCAAGTCTTGGGAAGTGATTCAACAGTTTCAAGCTCTCAACAGGTGATCCATGGCTTTTGCACGTTCTCGCATGACTCGAGGCCTTGGAAGGAGAGCGGCTGCCTCTGGCGGTCATGCAGGACGAAAGGGGAATGGAGAGGAGGATGCGTCTAAGAATGGCAAGCCGCAAGCAGCCATTGCTGACGCAGTGAAGCAAGAGCTTGAGATGAAGTCAAGCTACATGCGGCAAGTGGTCGCAGATAGGGAGAAATATGCAGAAATGATCCTCGATCTTGCCCGGCAAATCTCAAAGTTTGCACCGAAGAACATGGAGCAACTGGATGTCTTTGTCGCTGAAGTCGAAAGGCGTCTGGGGAAGCTGAGCGATGAAAGAATGGTACTCAAGGCTGAAAACTTCGCCAGCGTTTGGCCCGAGCGGAAGCTTGATGTGATGCGAGAGGCCATAGCAAAGAAGAATGAGTTTGAAACTCTTCTGAACAGCATGGATGTGACCAGTGAAAGGTGGGGAGCAAGAAGTAACGTTCGAGACGAGTTGGTTCATGTGATGGAGAAGTTCCAACAAGTGAAGCCGCAAGTTGACACGCATGTCCGCGAAAAAGACGATCTACAGGTCTCCTCCCCGTCTTGTCTCTTGCTTGCCTCCCGCGTAAGTTCTTCCGATCGGCTGATGTGTTTCCTAAACAGCGGAAATTCGCACACGACAAGATTCCCTTCGACTGGAACCTGCTGAAGAGGATTCAGCATGGTACAGTCGGTCTTGCCAACTACGCCATGTCCATGGTGCTGTCTGCCTACCATCGCTTGCAAGACGAGGCGAATTCGAACGAAGTTCAGCATATGAGAGCCCTGATGGAGGAGGTCAGGCGTGTGATGGAATTTGCCTGCTGTAACTATTCTGGTCCAGGCTCTGCGGTTCGCTTTCAAGTGCCATCAATTCGCCGGTGGTTTCGATCAGGTCAGTGGCCAACGAAGTCGGCGAGCTCATGCTGATGCGGCTGCTGCAGGAGACAACCTCTCTCTTCGTGGCATTGAACTCTGCTCTGCATCCGCAAGAGTCGTCAACGCCAGCTGAAAGTTGAGACCCACATCGACTCTTACTCACTGTCCGTGTACCAGCACCTGCCCTTGTTTTGTAGAATATTTCTAGTATTGTCCTTGTTAACAGAGCTATCTCGGAACTGCACTTTCTGAACACTGTGCCGAGTCGGAAATTGACCGGGTCCAGGGGGCCTCGAAGCCCGGCGGGCTGGGCCCGGCGGGAGGCGGCTGCCCGGGTCGGACCCGGTCGGTCACCGTCGCACCGTGGCATGTCTTCAGTGCCGCCACTAAGCCGGTGGCAACATGGGAGGTTGGCCCGGAACTGCCCGGCCGGGCGGCCGTGGGCCAGGCCGCGCACCGTGGCTGACTCCGGGACTCGACCGTCCGATGAGAGTCGAGTCTGAGTCCGATCGGACTTTGACTGCTGAGTTACTGAGGTGAGGGTCTTGTTCCCGGAACTTAAAGGAGGCAGGGGGCCCGATTCTGTGAAGTTTTAAAGAATTTGTTCAAAACTTGTGACAAAATTCCAAATATAAAGCTCGTACAGAGAATACCAACAAGATTTTCAAAATCTAAAACGATATAGCCTGAGATAGCCCCTAGGAGGACTCTTGGATCATAGGACCCGCCCTATGGATCGGTACCCGTTCATTCAGCCATGATTCCCCGACTTATGGAGATAGGGGTGTCGTAAGGTACTACTGGTCCTGACTCTGTGAGACACTACTATGGTTGAGGTAGGGTGGGGTAGTGCTTTCTGGTACGTCGTAGAGAACAATCTTTTGGACATTTCCAGGACCCGGTGGTTCATCATGGGACTGATAGGGTGGGGTGGGACTTTGTAGACTTGGCAGCCTAGAGGCCGAGGGGTAGGTGGCCCGGGTTATGGTTTTTAAAAGTTTTCAGGGGTGGTGGCATGATGGGGGTGGAGTACTCAAGCATATGGGTGGGTCCTTTCACTGTCAATGGAGCTTTGCTCTTCAAGTACATCGTAGGGGTGGTTGAAGGTTTGGGAAGGGGACGCGGGGGTACTGTTTTTTTTATCAAAATATCTCTGGTGGGGTACTAAATTTTTGGAGTACCTACCCACGACACTGGTAGTATCTGAACATGATCCCACCCCTAGTGGTATTTGTCCCGTCAATTGTTGACCACAACAGAGGACCCCACCCAGTCCTGGGCCGGGCCATGGTCCGATGACCCCCTTTATCTCCCCAACACGAGAACCACCCACCCCATGAAGCATCCAAGTTGGCTTCAAGGGAATCATGCCTGCCTGCCACAATGACCACCCCCTCTTGATACCCCCCGACCCTATCGCACGCACCCCCCGAGCTCCGAGGCTCAGTAGTACTAGGGGGTCCACTGAAGGAGGCGCACTTGAAGGCGGGTGGGGTCCAGAGATGATATAAGTGGTGGAGAAGGTGGTGTAGACGTGGGGGTAGGTGGGTCCTGTGGCGTGGATGGTGATGCACAGTGGAAAGTGAAGGAGAAGAGAGGAGAAGCTTGAGGAGCGGAGAGATCAGGAGGTGCAGCGAAGGCGCCGAGGAAGGAGAGAAGAGCTGGAGGAGGACACTGGCACCGTGAAGGTCGAGAAGCGTTCTTGTACCTACAAGACGCTTCTGCAGTGTTGGTCAAGCCCTTGCAAACTCTCCACTGCAAGCTCCGAAGGGATTGCGGTTTGCTGCTCTACCGCGGCTCCAAGCATTCGACACTGGCACTGAACTTGTTCTCAAAAAGAAATTCTTCTTTCACAACAGACTTTGCGATCACCATCCAAGACGCGACGCTCCTTACCGAATCAAAACTTACAACACCAGGCTTGGGCTTCGAGGATGTCAGGAGGACCAAACGGGCGAGTGAAGAGAGTTTGAAAGGTCTCGACTAGCCAGCGGATTGACAGATTGAATCATCGACAACACGATGTCGAATGCTGATACCAGAAAACCTGAGCCACAGAGAGCTCTGAAATACACTTACGATGTATTCAATTCCTGCTTGCCCTCACGTTACTGACGGACACATATCAGGCGTACAAAGAGAAATGGACTAGTCAAGAATGCGTCGTCATGGTAGCCCGTAAACCATTCCAAGAGGGAGGAATGAGATGGTGCTACAAAATGTATGAGATCGACAAAGACGGCAAGTACGCCCCGGGTGTCGCCAAAGTCTTCAAGGATGATGCCCTTGACGACGAAGATGAAGAGGTGAACGAGATTCATGCTCAAGTTTGTTCTGATCTTTATTGCTGACCGTTTTGCACAGGAAATTGCAAAAATCTACTTTGATGAAGCCATGACACAGACAGTGGCGGACAGCTTTGCAAAGCAGTTCGATCTTGCCCTTGGAGAGGAGAATGAGCAGTATCATTGTCGCTTCTTGCCAGTGAAAGTTCTTCACCTCGTTGGCAAGGGAGTGAAGGATGCTTTGGTAATGCTATAGGCTTCATGTGACCTTCGATTAACATGTCTCGTTTTTCCAGTGCAATGTTGAGCCTTATCTGCAGGGCGAATATGTTAAGCACAATGACAACGATGGTCATGTCGAAACAGAGTACGAGGTGCCCCAGGCGTTCAGTCATTTCACCTGGGAGTACTCGAATCAGCTCATCCTCGTTTGCGACATTCAAGGTGTCGGGCATTACTTCACCGACCCTCAAATCCACAGTCATGACGGGAACAGCTTCGGCATGGGCAACTTGGGACAGGAGGGCATTGACAAGTTCTTGACGTCCCACAAGTGTAACTCTATTTGCAAGTTGATCGGACTGGCAAAACCTGAGAAGAGGAACGGAAAGTGGTACATCGGGCAGGGCTCCCGATGCCACGAGTCAGTTGCCAGCAGGACGCCAGGTGGGACGCAAGCAGGGTTGAAAAACCCCAAGAAGTGGGATGCCAACATGTACGATGGGGCGATGAATCAGGCCATCACCAAGGTGACGAAAAGAAAGGGACAGAAAGATGCAGAAGAGCCCAACATTGAGATGACGCAGCAACAGTTGCAGTACCTTCAAACTAAGCTCCTCATGCTCATTCAACAGCAAGGAAGCATGAATCAGTTGCTCCTTTCCCCCCAGCGGAACGCAAGAAGACCTCCTCCCAAGAGGGATGGCTCACAACAGAAGCTTCAGTCTGACATTGAACCCGATTCCGGTCGTAGTCGCAGTCCTTACCGTGCCGCAAGCCCCTCCAATGACCGACGAATGAGCCCGGGAAGGCCCCAGAGCCCGGGGCGAGCACAGAGCCCGGGACGAGCACAGAGCCCGGGGCGAGCACAGAGCCCGGGGCGAGCACAGAGCCCGGGGCGAGCCAGTGCCAAAAGAGACAAAACTCGTTCAACTGGCAAGATCTCGTCGAGCTATGACCTTCCCGACGCTGAGGCATATCAGATGGCGTCGCCATCTGGACCGCGCGCAGTGTCTCCTGTCGGGTTGCGAGCTGCTTCCCCGATGGGCCGAAAGTCGCAGAGTGACGTCATCAAGTATCAGGAGCAGATGCCGCACCTGAAGCGCGCTCCATCGAATGAGTTCTGCTGGAGTGCAAACATGGGCGAACTTCGTCGCCAGGGCTCCAGCAGTGCTGTGCTCGAGGCGCAGTCAGCCATGCAGGAGATGCAGATTAGAACGAGTGGAGGGAAGGAGCATCTCAAGCTCTCCTCCCTCATCGAGAACGAGAGCAACGAGGAAGAGCATGTTGTCTGCAAGTACTGCAACGTCTCTGGCAGTGTCACGTTCGTCCAGAGCAAAGGGGCCCACCACGACAAGACTTGCCCTCGATCAGTAGACGAGCAAGAGAAAGTTGAGAAGCCTAGGAGGCAGTCTGCCTTCCACATTCAGATGACAGAGCTCCAGGCTCAGCTGCAGGCGCAGACAGAAAGGATCAAGGGGTTGGATCCCAGCATTCTTGCCAAGAGGAAGTCGGAAAGCTTTGTCGAGGCGTCACCTAACTACGACAGGCTGTAACTTCCGTTATCTGTTGGCTGCTGAGGGTTTCCCGTTGGATTCTTTGTAGTCAGCAATTTTATATATCGAACAAATGGAAAGGGGTCGCGGGAAAGAAGCTACTGTACCATCGGAGTGCCGTGCAGCCAGCGGGGGAGTTGTTAGTCAGCTGCTGAGAAGGAGGGAGCAAGAGATGTGTTCATCATGGCGACTTCAACGCTCCCTGAACTTGCTAGTTACTCTTCATCATACCAGGATTGCCTCACCTTTCTGTTGCACTTCAGCAGAACTCCCCTCCGCATGCACCGCTCCAGTCTCCCCTTCGCTCGTATCGTCCACAGCTGAGAAGTCGTTGGTGATATCTAACGCTCCTCCTTCGCTCTCTCGCCGCAACACCGCAGATTGTTTCTTCGTCTCACTGGAGTCCAAACTCCCTATCGGCATCAGAACACACTGCGACGTCCCCAGCCAGAACTTGAAGGGCAGGTGGACCACGTGAACTGTCTGCATCTGCAGAGGAACTTGCTTCCCTTGCTTCAGGATAGTCGTGGGGTTTGTGCTACCCAGATCCACCACATGCGCCTGCGTGTCCTGATTGTTGCTCAAGTCTATTCTTACGTGCTTCCTTGAGACAGCCTTGTCCTTGATGATGACGTCACAATCCACATCCCGTCCTATGAAGTTGGTCCCCATGTACAGGGGGTGCCTCACTCGGTTGCCCTTCTCGCAGAGCACCTGGGTGAGCAACGGGGCGTGAGCGGGAGGGGAAGGGGACGCGCGGGGAACCTCGAGGATCGCGGCGGGGCTCATCTTGTTGGCAACATCGTCATCGGTGAGGATCTCCAGGCATCGCGTCAAACCAACAAGCAAGGCAAGGGGAAGCACCTGAGTTTCATCTGATCCATGTCCATCGTCTCCCTGCTTGTCCGTCCTGGGCTTCTTCCTCTTCCTCTCAAAACTTCGAGCAGCAACCTGGCAAGTATGAGGACGCGGCAAGGGGCTGCCGACGGGACTGACCTTGTGGGGGTTGGGGCCGAGAACGTCTATCCTCCTGGAGCTCACCAGCCGCGCTTTGCTGGAGGTCTCGAGGAAGTACTTGTATTCTTCGGGGTGTTTTGCTCGCAGGTGCTTCACAACATTCGAGTTGCTCCCATCTTTTCCCATGTTGATCATCCTCCCGCAGAACTCTCCTTCATTCGGGATGAGGCACACCACAGTCTTGGTTGCTGCCGCTTCCGCGTTCTCTTCCGGCTCTAGCAGCCCTACAAACCTCCACATGCCGCTACCTGCCTGCCCTGACTTCCCTGGAGGCTGACAGAACTTTCTGCCCCTCCACGACGTCGGCCTCATGATCGCAGGGGCTGTCTTGGACGCGCTTGAATCGCTCGCGCCAACCTCAGCCATCGGCACAGACACTGGCTGGGACGAGAAGACTTCGACGGAGTCGGCCATATGAAGTCCTGGAAGAGAGAGAATCAGTCCATGAGACAGTCTCTTGCACAGGCGGTGCAACGGAGCGTCCCCAGTCAACAGTTCTGATCTCAGATTGTAATCTAGTTTCATCTGCCATTCTTCATATGTTGCTGCTCCTGCGCTGATTATATCCCTCCATCTCTCCTCCTTGAGAGGTGTTGCTCCAAATGCTATGCTGGTTGTATAAACCCTCGTGATTCTAATCTCAATCTCAATCTCAATCTTCTCTGATCTCTCATCCATACTCATCTCATTTATAGAATCATCCATCACAACATCAATTCTCTGTACATCCTTTCTCTCCCTCCATCATCCCGCCCATCATTTTCTTGCTCAATCTTTCATTGAGTTTTTTGATGTTTCTTTTCCTTTTCCTTTTCCTGCCCCTGCCTCTGCTGATCATTTTCTTTGTCTTCCTTCTTTCTCTTCCTCATCATCGCTAGTCTTCCTTCTTTCTCTTCCTCATCATCACTAGTCTTCCTTCTTTCTCTTCCTCCTCATCACTTTCTTGCTGTTTGTACCTACTGGTCCCCTGCCATGAAAGATTGTCAGTATTGACTATATGGCCTTGGGACTGAAAATATTTGAAAATATTGACTACAGGGCACCGCATAATAACTCACGTGGCTCTTGTAAGGTTCCTGATCATCCGATGATCATGACAACGACGGAGCACTACAATCAGCACTACCAGCACTACCAGCACTACCAGCACTACAATCAGCACTACCAGCACTACAATGAGAACTACCAGCACTACAATCAGCACTACCAGCACTACAATGAGAACTACCAGCACTACCAGTACTACATTCAGATCAGCCCTACAATCAGCTTTACCAGGCTCAAATCAGATCAGGATAAATTTAATCAAAGCGGCAGGGCATACAAACTGAACCTGTGCACGATACAACACAAAAACGAATTGTCAACACACATACACACTGGTATGCTGTAAATGGTGCCGAAAAACAAGCTTGAAATTGCGAGAACCAGCCGATGATACAGCCTGAGGAAAAAATTGAGAAACAAACAACATAAGGAAAAAAACATCACCTGGTTTAGCGCAAAACCATATTTCAAAAGTCCAAAAAGACATGACCCTCCCGCACCATCGTGCTCTGGACCGCTCCCTTGTCTACTCCTACACGGAGCATCTTGAAGTACTTGCTGTACCGCGGGTCGTCCTTGAGCTTCACCACGACTCCCGCGAAGGCTCCCATGTCCGTCGCAGACGAGGGGTCCCGCTCCAGGATGCTCGGGTCGTGGCCCTCCCGCACCATCGTGCTCTTGACCGCTCCCTTGTCTACTCCTACACGGAGCATCTTGAAGTACTTGCTGTACCGCGGGTCGTCCTTGAGCTTCACCACGACTCCCGCGAAGGCTCCCATGTCCGTCGCAGACGAGGGGTCCCGCTCCAGGATGCTCGGGTCGTGGCCCTCCCGCACCATCGTGCTCTTGACCGCTCCCTTGTCTACTCCTGCACGGAGCATCTTGAAGTACTTGCTGTACCGCGGGTCGTCCTTGAGCTTCACCACGACTCCCGCGAAGGCTCCCATGTCCGTCGCAGACGAGGGGTCCCGCTCGAGGATGCTCGGGTCGTGGCCCTCCCGCACCATCGTGCTCTTGACCGCTCCCTTGTCTACTCCTACACGGAGCATCTTGAAGTACTTGCTGTACCGCGGGTCGTCCTTGAGCTTCACCACGACTCCCGCGAAGGCTCCCATGTCCGTCGCAGACGAGGGGTCCCGCTCCAGGATGCTCGGGTCGTGGCCCTCCCGCACCATCGTGCTCTTGACCGCTCCCTTGTCTACTCCTACACGGAGCATCTTGAAGTACTTGCTGTACCGCGGGTCCTCTTGTAAGGACACGGTTGTTTCGGGGCCGTTGGCTTCTGGGTTCTTTTGTTTTCTTCCGACAAATGACATCGTTGTTTTGACGTCATTTTCTTTGTTTTTTGTTTGTGTTTCTTCTGTTTTTTCTGCTGTTGTTGTTGTTGTCTGTTTTTGTGGTGGTGGTGGTGGTGGTGGGTATTGCGGAGGCGAGGAGAGCATTTCTTTCTTCACCGTGGATACCTGCATGGCTTTTGGCTCGGACATTCCCGGATAAAATGAACCAGGTGGACTACCGGTGCTATATCCTTTATCCTTGTGGATATTTCCTAGGTGGGTGTGCACTGATTCCCTAACTTGACCGGTGCATTTCCCAGATTTTACGGGGGTAGGGTAGAACGCGGCAGCTACAGCTGTTGGGAATTTGAAAATGATTCATGGTGTTTTGAGTAGTATATATACTTTGGCATTGATCGCTTTAGTAACTCGGCGGCTGGTCAAGGTGTATATCACCCCTACCTTTTTGACAGTTGCATTGTTTTTGGGAATCATAGTGCTGAATTGCGCGGGATCGATTACCACTCTGTACACAACAGAAGAATTCTCAAATCACTTGACAGTGACCTGAACTGACTACCGTTGACCGGCGTACAGTGTGACTTGCCAGTACGGAAGTGACTTAAGTTAGTCGACGCCTTTTTGTCACAGTGCTCGCTACCGTCAGTCATTCGGTTCCATCGAGTGTGGAGAGCGATCACGGTGGTCAGCGATGGGATCCTGAGTCTCGGATCTCCACGGCCCATTTTCCCTGTACTACCAGGCTGCGGTATCGGAGCTCCAAACTTGAAGACAGAGGCTCAGTCAGATCATGCTTGCCGTCACTCCTTTTCAATTTCTTCTACAACGGTAGTTACTGGCGGCTCCTTCAGTCTGTTAGGGTTCGAGCCTCGCGTGGCAGGCCCATCTAGCCTGCTAAGTTGAAGCGGCTCACTGACGGCGGAAGACGCTTCCGCCGGGGAGCTCTTGCCACGGTTGTCGGACGTCGACTTGCTGGGTCGACGGCCGGGCTGAGTGTATGCGGCAACAGCAGGATGCGGGGATGATGGAGATGAAGTCAAGGCATCTCACTGAGCTGTCAGTGACAGCATGTAGGTCAAGCTCGTCTCCACCGTCCCTCGAGAACAGCCATCATTCGGATACATTCAGGTACGTTGCCGCACTTGAAGTGTATGAGGACTTCACCTAGGTGACCTCATCCTCGCCCGTCAGGTCACTGAGCTGCTTCTGCAATTCGACTCTCGTCCTGACTCCCCGGCCGTCACGCCAAGAGATGCCCCGTGGCTGCTCGGTCTCGGAGCGAGTCAACGGACGACCGGCACTGTCTGTTTGCTGGTGTTCTCTTGTATGGTTAATGACAGTAAAGTTGTGACAACGTGACCCGCTGTCTTGATTTGGTTGTTCTAGAGGAAATGTTCCCTTGTCGATCAGATTTCCCCATAGATACCTGTGATGGGTCAGAAAGTTGTGAGGACATAGCGAGGAAGAGTCGAGGGAAAGCGGCGGTCGAGATTGAGAATTAGATATGAGAATGATTGTATGCAGTAGCAAGAACAAAACGAGGATGAGAAGGAGATTGCGAGGGAACATATTGTGTGGGTGGTGGACGATGATGAAGATGGTGATGGATGATGATGATGATGATGATGATGATGATGATGGTGAGGAGGAGGCAAGAAGTGTGTCGGATAGGAGGGGCTGGAGGGTTATGGGATGTAAAGGAGGGTTCAGACAAGTAGCACGAGCAAACGACAAGATTTCATTGACCTGGGCAAGTAAAGTAAGTCACAAGAAAGTTAGAGGCTGGTCAAGGGATTATTTGATCCCTCCTCCCTCCCTCCAGCTCCATTCTCTATCAATCAGCGACCAAGACGAGGACACGAGCAGGAGGAGGGGCTTCAGCCCCAGTATAGCCTAACGAGTGCAAGCTACAAAGCCCGCACCCGACGACATTCTGACGCCGTAAGGAGCAGGAGCACGAGATCGGGAGGAGCAGGAGGAGCAGGAGGAGCAGGAGACTGGGAGGCCAGTGGAATCATCGAGCCTTGAGCAGCTTCACGATCTTCTCTTGCATGATGCGCCTCGCCGGGAAGTAGGAGGACAGACAAG
Source organism: Guillardia theta CCMP2712 (assembly GCF_000315625.1). Lineage (NCBI taxonomy): Eukaryota > Cryptophyceae > Pyrenomonadales > Geminigeraceae > Guillardia > Guillardia theta. The sequence goes on from NW_005434664.1 coordinate 202,179, forward strand.
CTGAGCCAACAGCTCCGAGGAGGATGACGACGATGATCTCTGGAGGCAGCTTGAGGAGGAGCGGCAGCTGCGTGAACATGGTTTGCTGTGCTGTGACCTGCGAGACAAACTTCGTCAGAATGATCCTCTCCTCGTGCTTCAGATTCACCGTAGAGGCCACAATGGCGCCGATGCCCAATCCAAGGAGGGCAGAGCTCAGGACAAGGACAGTCGCCTCCATGGTGTAGAGCCTTGCGATCCAGTTGCGCGTCACCCCGATGGCTCGCAGCAACCCGAGCTCCTTGGCTTGCTCCTGAATGTTGGCGAACATGGAGGAGACGAGAGAGAAGAAGGAAACGATGAGCGCCACGCCCGTTGTCAACGACGAAAAGATGCCCATGGCGTCTGACGCGATCTGGAAGCCTCGGTACCTGTTCCTGACGTCTCGCGGGCGGCAGCCGATGTCGCTAGCGAGGTTTGACATCTGATCGCTGATCTCGTCCACCTCCTCCTGCGACAGCCCGTCCTTGAGCTTGAAGAGAGTGAAGTAGAGCGGGATGTCCCGCACCGAGTAGCCATCCTTGAGATGCCTTACGAGCCTTGCAAACGTCGGGAACGAGACGATGGCGTCCTGGAACTGCCTCGCCGGGTACCTTGACATCGTCAGCTTCGGGACTCCATCGAGGAAGGCCATGGGACGAAGCCTCTCGTACATGGCTGGCTCCCCTTGCAGCTGCAGCAGGAAGGAGGAATTCAGCGTCATTGCCATCTTGTCCATGTACAGGGACCCGATGAGCATCGACTGAGAGCCCATGGCACTGTAAATGCTCTCAGTGAGCTGGTCGAAGTAGCTGGGCAGCTGGTCTCGGATCGTCAGGAACCCTTCGCTCGCCACCTTGAAGAAGTTTGGGGTGACGGCGTAGACATCGTTCCCAGCTGAGACGACCCTCCCGAGAGTTCGGATGCTGTTGCTCTGCGATGTGACAGAGCGAAAAGAATGCGAGACGAGCGCAAAGTCTTCCACCAGCCGGTTCTCCTGTACAAATTCTTCTATCTGTCGCGCTGCCCACGCGGCCTTGACCAAAGTCGGGCAGTACATGGCAAGCACGCTCCCGTTCTTCCTCAGCTGGTTCAGTTTGAACTGTTCAATCTGCATGGATAGCAAGACGATGACAAAGACGACGAAGGCCAAGGACAGGGAGTACATGAGTGTTGTCTTGCGGTTTCTGGTCCTGTGGGCTATCAGATTCTTGTGCAGGGTGGTTCGCATTGAACTTTCCGACCACCAGAAGAAAATGTTTGTGATGACGTACTCCACAGGCCTCTCTATGTTCATAGACAGCAGCACCAAACCAGCAAGGATGCCCATGAGCAGAGCAAAGAAGATGTAGAGGAGGAGAGTCAGGTTGAAGGTGAGCAGAGCAAGAGGAAACATGTAGTACACAAGCACGCCGAACATCGTCATCAGGCTGCCGATGACAATCAGCGGTGTCGGGATAATCTTCTGACTCGCGCGCTCCAGCGAAACCTTGACGGCCACGACCTTGTTCCTCCGGATGTCAAGGGCGTCAGTAAGAGATACCGAGAGGGCTTTGCGGATGGGAAGGATGACGGCAACGGCAGGGACCAGCAGCCCGATCACTGTCGCGTACTGGATGGAGAACGTCTCGACCTGTGGGATTGTCTTCCACTCGAAGATCGACTTGAGCAGGTCCAGCACAGCTGCTACCAGGAACTTGGACACCAGCAGGCCGATGGCCCAGCCAGGAATGCTCGTCAAGAAGGTCTGGAGGAGGAGAAGTCGAATAACTCCCCGGCGGGTCATGCCGACCATTCGCAGGACCCCGAGATCGAAAGCTCTGTTCTCCACTGAGATGATGAGCAGCGAGTACATGAGAAGGCACAGCAGAAACACAAGTGCCACGATGATGATGCTGATGATCAGACCAAGAAAGATAGAAACCGTCCTGAGCACCCTCAATTCTCCCAACAACATGATCGATGCATCGATGTACTCGAAGCCTATTTTGGTGACCAGTCTCGACATCATGTGCAGCACTTTGGTCTGCACGACAGAGTAGTCGTTCTTCATGTAGAACACGCTTCGAGGAGGCGGGAGGTTGTAGCAAACATATTGAGCGTATTCATACAAGTCAATGCTCGAGAAAGAGTCTTGCAGATAGTTGGCATTGGGGTTGAGATTCTTTGACACAGCTTCGATGAACGTGCCGTACTCCATCACAACAGCATTCGTCGCCTCCTCATTGAACTTCCCTCCCGTCTGCTCAAAAATGGAGCTCACCCGAACAGGGAGCAAGATCGTAGTCGAAGATCGGAACTGTTCAGAGTCCTGGAGGCCCAGTGGAGCTGTTAAACTTCGTGGCAGAGCAATACTGAAGAGATCGCTCAGCGAGAACTGAAGGATCAACTCACTCCCGACTGTAGCATTCAGCATCGTTGCAAGGTCTTTGTGCAGATATACACTTCCCGGAGGGGCTGCTTCCAGGTGCCAGTGCGATCCAAGACCCATCCTCTCCTCCAGGTAGGAGTCTATGAGGTACAAATCTGCACTGTCCGGAGCTCCGCACTGCTCTGTTGCGAGTGAGTCAGTAAAGAGCAAGAGAGAGAGAGAAGAGGGAGGGAGGGAGGGAGGGAGGGAGGGAGGGAGGGAGGGAGGGAGGGAGGGAGGGAGGGAGGGATAGCACGGGCAAGAGAAATGAGAAGGGAAAAGTCGAGGGGAAGGATGAAGGTGAGGGTGAAAGTGAGGGCGAGGGCGAGGGCGAGGGCGAGAGCCAACATCAGTACATTGTCACTGCTATCATCACTGCCCTTACCTGCAACACATGACGACGTTGAAGATTCAGCATGCAGTCCACAACTCGATCCGTCCTTGCCAAGATATCGATCGCTTGCGTCCCGGAAGTTCCAACCTTGGTTGTTGCAGAGTTTTGTGTTCCAAGCTGAAGTATAAATGGACCAACGGGGAGAAGAGTAGTTGAACAAGACATCTTCCCCTCCTACAGTACTTCTCACGTTGCTGTAGTTCAGATAGGTCAACTGCAAGGCATAGTCACTGTGAAGGAGTAGCGAACGGGGCCAGTCTCACTGATGTCCAGCTTGATGGAAGCACCGTCACATCCATCTCTCCGACATTGTACTCAGCAATGGAGAGGAACAGGAGAGGAGTGTACTGTATTGTGTCGGTCATACACCACAACATCGATCAGTCCTGCAAACCTCAAAGAGGGTGTTCATGGTAGCGACAAGTGCAACTGCGAGAATGCAGGATGCCAGACCAAGGATATAGTTACACTGCACACTGTCAGACCATGACGAAAGCACATCTAGTACTTCTAGCATCAACCTTGTTCCCTCGGGCCTCTCGTAGCGCCATGGTCTTGTCGATGTTGAGATTCTTCGCTTGCGCAGTAGCTTTCTGCATGACCGAGCGTTTCTCTCTGTCACCACGAGGATCAACATGGTGAGCCGGAAAAATCCAGCTCTCTCAGAGGTCACCTCTTGTCCAGCTGGAGCCCATGGAGGGAGATCTGCGAGTGTTGGGCCGCGTCCTCATCCTCTTGCAGTTGATCTTGCTCCCTGAGAGGCTCATTTTCCATGGCTTCCTCCTCCTTCCCTCTGTCCATGCTCGCCAGAAGCTTCGCTCGATCCTGAGTTATTCAGAGAGACCAGCAAGAAACTATCAGGTGAGTCCGAGATCAGCTCTAGATGTTCAGACCCCTATGAGTTTGTCGCACAACGACCCCGAGCTCTCACCACAAACTCGACAGCCTACAACTCACCACCACTCCCACTCAGTTAGAGGCAGCCATCGGATGTCGATGAACAGGATGCCATGAGGTAGTTCCTATGTCCTCCTGCCTCTTCATCCTCCTCTGGCCCGTCCCTCTTGCTCCACGTCGTATGTCCCGCACCATGTATCCCAGTTCCCCTGCTATCGCACTCTACGCAATCTGAAATATTTGGATCAAATTTCAATATATCAAAGAATATGACCAATATTGAAATATGAAATTGAAAATTTATCGTCAAACCACACCAAGCTAGTTGTATTCCACTGTCCTTCAATTTACACAAATTTAAAGCTGAGGCGAGCCTGAATTTTCATCCCTAAAAGTTCGCTACCATGTCGGAAGCGGATGGATCGGAGGGGGCGAGAGAACGAGCGATGGCGGCAGCCAAGAAGATGAAGGAAGAGGTGAGGAGGAAGGAACCTCTGCTGAACTCCAAGCCGAGAACAAGCAGGGATGATCCCAACTTCATGCAGTCCTTCTTCAAGGCTTCGAGGCTACACTTCATCGGGACATGGAAAGCTCGCTACCAAGAGATCCTTGACTCTGTTCCTCCTCCTCCTCCTCTGCCTCCGCCCCTTGCTCATGGAGGTCGGATTATCGCACATGTCGACATGGATTGTTTCTTCTGCTCTGTTGGAGTCAAGGGAAGGTCAGAGCTCCAGGGCCAGCCAGTCGCAGTCTGTTGGGGTGACGCAACCAGCGAGAACGCTCAGCATGCAGAGATATCATCGGCGAACTATGTGGCAAGAAAGTTTGGTGTCAGAGCAGGGATGTTCATTGGGAAAGCAAAGGAGCTCTGCCCGCAGCTGATAACAATCCCATACGAGTTTGACAAGTACACAAGCACGGCAGAAACCATGTATCGCTGCCTCTTCGCCATCACTCCCCATGTGCAAGGAGTCAGTGTCGATGAGGCATTCGCCGACATCACGTCTCTAGTTGCTGGAGAGAACGTTCAAAACCTCAAGGAGGTTGTCATAGCTGTTGCAAACAGGATACGGAAGGAAATCCTGGAGGCGACTGGTTGTCCCGCCAGTGTTGGCTGTGCAGGTTCGGACATCATCGTCATCATCTCTTCATCTGCTGCGCGTCTTCTTGTTCACCGTTTCAGCACTTGTTGATGTTTCCATGAGCGATACACTTCTCATTTCACATGTTCAAGACCTGTGTTGCGAAATCCTTACCCTCCCTCGCATACTTTCTGTGTACACTCTTTATTTGCACGCTCTTGGCCTCGAGAGTGGTTCTTTCTCCCTTCTCGTCATGCTGTTATGTGCAGGAAATCGCTTCTTGGCCAAGATTGCAACCAGTCAAGCCAAGCCTGACGGCTCGTTCTTCATACCCAAGGAAAACGTGTTGGATTTTCTCGCAGAGCTGCCAGTGAGCAAATTGCCGGGCGTGGGCTACAACACAGTCGACAAGTTGTCCAAGTGAGCAAGCTAAGTTTCTCTTACCTTTTTCTTGACGCTGGAACCCTGGAACTCGAGCAGGTTGGAGGTTCACTCAGTTCAAGACCTGAGAAACAGACCCAGAGCATTCCTGCAGGTGACGTACGGTCCTTTTCCTCCTCCAGCGACAAGCATCCCTGAGCATGCGTTCGCTGCGGCTAGCTGTTGTATTTCTACTTGACATACTCACCATGACTCAATCGATCGATGGATAGATGATGATGAGCCTCTTGACATGACTTTCTGAACTGCGCGTGAAGGAGCAATTTGGAGAGAAGACTGGCCGTTTGTTGTTCGAGTTCAGCCGAGGCATTGACAACCGTCCATGGGAGAGCAGGCCGATCAGAAAATCTGTCGGAGCCCAGGTAGAAATTCAATCACTTAGATCTTGCCATGCTGACGTCTTTGCACTCGAAGATAACTTGGGGGGTTCGATTCAATGAGATGTCGGAAGTCTTCCAATTTATCGAGAAGCTGTCAGCAGAGGTCGACCTGCTGTGCCCTCGTCCTCCTTGTCACCGCCTCTCCCTCTGTAGGTATCTTCCAGAATGCACAAGGCGAGGGTCAAGGGCAGGACCGTACAGGTGCGACCGAGCCTGATCCTCTCTCGAGCTCATCCGCATCCACCCAGGTCACTCTCCTGAGGGCTGTCAAGAATGCTCCGGACAACGCGAGGAAAGGACATCTTGGGCACGGGATATGCGAGCATTTAACTAGGAGCGTAACGCTCTCTCAGTTCACCGATGATGCGAAGTCCATCGAGAAACACGTTAACGGCTGTGTTGCTCCTGCTCCAACTCTGAGGCCCCGCAGGTCTGTGCGATAGTCAACGATCTCCGCGTCCCCGCATCTGAAATCCGTGGGCTCGGAGTCCAGATGACCAAGTTGGACTCGCAGGCCTCCAGCAAAGAAGCTACCGCGAGCAGGCGGTAATGACGCATGCCTGTTCGAAGCACACCTTGACCCTCCCCCTCCTCTCCCAGGGTCACCCTCCCGGCTCCCCCTCGACGCGAGTTTGATGCATCTAAGGCACCAAACTGGCTGAAGGCCTTCACAAACGTGAGAAAGCTGCTGTAGCTTCTTGCACTGACTCGACATGGTCAAGGTCACAAGTCCTTCCAAACAGACAGATAAATCAAAGACTTCCAATCCGCAATCTGCATCCCCGGGAAGAGCAGCAGCAAGTCCCGACACACCCGAGGCATCGAGCCCAGCTGCAGTCGAGAAGAATACGAGCAAGAGGAGCTTTGCGGACGTGAACGAGATGTACGCGAGTTGGTACTCGATGCACGGAAGCCCCAAGTCGAGCTCATCATCCCCCAACAAGATCTTGAACGCCATGGAACACAAGGCGCGGTCCCATCGACCCACGTCGGATGACCTGCGCTCGCAGCGACGATTCTCCCCACGGGACTCGGATGGCATGCGGCAGGAGCAGGAGCTGGATGATGCGCCTGGGCAGAGGCAGGGGCACCTCCGGTGCGAGGAGGAGCACGCGACTGAGAAGGGAGCAGATTGGAAGCGAGAGAGCGATGCTCCCTTGGACCGACTTCTCGCCGCCGGTTTCAGCGACATTGAGCTCGCTTACCACAAACTGATTTCTGAGAAGCTCGCAGGACGCAACACTGCTGCAAGGTCAGAGCATGTCCAGTCCTTCTTGGCAGATGCGAGAAACAAGCTGGCGGAGATGGGGGAGGAAGTGCAGGGTCGTGGATGTGAAAGAGAGAAGCTTCTGTTCATAGACCGAGCTTTTGGTTTGCTCCTGCAGATGTCTGGCTGTCATCTTGGGGACGGAGATCAATGGCGGGAGAAGGAGGAGGAGGAGGAGGAGATGACTGAAGGGGAAGGGATGATGAAGAGCTTGATGCAAGGATGGTCGCTGTGCGTTGAAGAGGTCCTGAGGACCTTTGATGAGGAGCCTGCGGCCAAGAGAGGCAAAGAGAACTGATATTGCTGTCCTTGTATTCTTATCTTATCTCGTCTGGACAGCCCAGCATCGAATATATCGACTGGGCTGGCAGGACTCTGCTTTCAAATGTTAATTTACAAATATGCACCTGCTGCCATGTCCTCCTCCCAAAGGCCCTCAGTCCAGCACAATCACTTCCACTCCGTTACTGCTGATCGAGCTAGCGGCCATATCCGTGTTGCCATGCCTCCTCGCAGCCTCCACCAGGATCTCTGGAATGGCTCCTCCTCGCTCCGGCAGCGCAGTGACGCTGTCATTGCTCTGTTTGAACAGGTTGTCTATGATGTCCAACGCCATTGTCAAGGTTTCCTCCGACACGTAGGAGCGGAACAACTCTTCGTCCGACTGCGTTGCCGTGCCCTCCCAGCTCGAGAAGATGGTTGCAAGCTGCTCTGCCACGTCCTCGAAGTAGGGCAGCCAGTGGTAGGGATACCACTTCATACACTTGCGCTCGAGCTCAAGGAACTGCCTGACGGCTTTCTTGAACAAGAAGATGTCACTGCTCTCGTTGAAGCGCCCCTTGCAGTGCTCCTCACAGCATTCTACCTTCTTGGCGCAGCAGACCCGGAAGAATCTAGTCCTTCCGAGCTCTTTCAGCAGGTGCGAGCTCTCGAACGCGCAGTCCTGCATGACTTCCCTCTCCAGGATGTTCCCGCTGATGCACTTGCAGCACCTCTCCTTCTCTCTCTTCTTCGCCTCCTCCTCGTTGGTCTGAATGGCCATCTCGCGAGCAGCATCGACATCTCTGCTGTCTTGCTCCTCCTCCGCGCCAGCCTCGCCCTCCCTCCGATCCGCCTGCGACAACAACCCCACAATCTCCACAAGCACTTCGTCGAAAGCCTCTTCTTCTGATTTCCCTTGTCGTATCAGCCGGTTGTAGTTTTGCTCACCTTGCTCGCAGAGCATCGCAAAGCTCTCATGCTTCTCAAAGCTGCTCTTCATCAACCTATTTCGAAGTCTCGCAGCAATCGACATGATATCGTTGAGGTCCTGATCCTCTCCCGAATCTGCCAAGGAGCCAATCAAACAGCAGGACAAGGATAGGTCAAAGGAAAGCATGGAAAGGATCCCTCAATTCTAGAGACAAGATCTTGGTTTAGCAACTTGTTTCGCTATCAATCTGTTCAAACAATATCTAATGTAAAGCCAACCTTCCTCTTGATCATTCTCTCAACATAGCTATATTCTCGTTAACTTTACTTCTGCTTCCACCAACATGTCCTTGCCCACCTTCTCTGTCTCCACCACCATCTCCACCATCTCCTCCATCTATTATATCTACAACTCCTCGCATCTTCTTCTTTCTCTTCCTCCTGCTCCTCCTGATCCTGCTCCTGCTCCTGCTCCTGCTCCTGCTCCTGCTCCTGCTCCTCCCCCTCTCCCCTCTCCTCCTGTTTCCCCTCTCCGCTTCACCTTCGTCCGCCATGTCTGGTCTTGCGCTCCTCACCTCACCACCCCACCCCGTTCGCCTTCTGCTCCCCCCACCAAAGAATTATACTACCCCACCCCAAAATATGAGACCGAAATTGAGTATTTATGAGGGGTTATAGTGGACATCGACCCACCCAGTCTAGTTCTAAGCTTCTCGCCTTTTGATACAAAACTAGCTCGACTTGACTAAATTTTATCCACGAACACTGAAATTCTGTAAATTATCAAGATAATATGCTCTAGATATTTCAAAAATTGAGGGGCCCCGAAACAGAGTGTTTACAGAAAATAAGAAATTCATGGGTGGTACCCATACCCCCACATCGAATGTTTAAAAGGGGGGTAGATGCACATGTGGCAATATACCGGGTCCTTTATGGAACATTGAAGGGGTAGGTAAACATCTCTATGCAAGTAGAGGATCGGCTGCAAGGAAGGGGAGAAGGAGTAGCAGCATCAGAAACAGCTGGAGTAGTAGCTGGAGTAGTAGCTGGAGTAGTAGCTGGAGTAGTAGCTGGGAAGCCAGAGGAATCCGTGCCGGTCCCGTCCCAACAGCCAACGACTGGATCAGGAGCACCCTTATCGACTGGATCATCTGGATCCAAAGCACTTACAGGTCCAGCTGGCTCGACGAGTGCATCAGCAGTGACAAGCTCAACCAAAGAAGGTCAGTCTACTCCTGGCTCTCAATCAGCCTTTGTGCCAGCACTCTCTTCGCAGCCTACAACAGCCTTCAAAACTTCATCCCCCCCCTTGCCAGTGAAAGAGACAGCTCCACTCTATCGCTCACCCACTTGCTCCTCAGCCCCTGGGAAGTCTGCCTCTTTCTCATCCCCCGTACCTCAAGGTGGCGCGGAACAGAACCGAAGCCTATCAGCTTTCGCCACCTCTGTGAAACTTGCAGCTGCAGCAAGCAGCAGCAGTTCCAGTGCCGATCTGCCGCAGCCAAGCCCCGAGAAGAAGCTCAAGACTGAGCCCCCCACGACACCGACAAGCAAGGCAGCACAGGAGGGTGAGAACAAGCCGTCGGCATCTCCACAATCCACAGCAGGAGCAGAAATAAGTGGGAAGAGATCGCCTGTTTGCCTCGGGTGACACGTTTGTACAGTTGACACCGTGGAGACTCTGGAGCAGATCCAGAAGATCATCGAGAGAAACTCAGAACAACTCCGCAAGGTGGGGGCCAACTTCTCAAGGGCGGAACCGGAGAGGAACGAAACTATCATTCAGGTACGCGCCCTCTCAACATGGGAATGTCAATGACATGTACGCACAGAATATCTACAAGAGTCTGCAGGAAGTGGTGACGGAGGTCGAGAAGTTGTCCTAGAGCCTCTCTCTGTCAGCCTGCAACTGTTGGAGGATGAAGGACCTGAAGTGTTTGGCTCTCCTGCTTCTGGCTAGCGTCCTCGTCCAGAGTTCCATCCTGAAAGACGATGCCTGCCCGTAAGTCCGCCAATGTAGCAGTTGCCGTTGCTCACAATGTCTTGATGGGCAGATCGAGAGAAGACAGGCCTGACTCTTTGACTCATGTAAACAAATTCCTTTCTATCCTTCAAGTTCATGAACATCAAGATCCAAGTAGTGACTACTGTCTGGCGTGCAGGCGGCCCGCACGCTTCTCAAGAACAACCAAATGGAACAAGCCAAGGCATGCCTTGAGAAAGCCTTTTCCAAGAATCCCAGGTTTCCTTTCGTACTCAAGAGGCATTCTGATCGAGATCGTGAACCAGATATGTACCTGCCATGCAAGAACTTGGCACGCTTTGCAGTAGACTGAGGCAGTATGAAATGGCGGTGATTGTCGAAGGTGGTTCTCCTGTTCATGAACTCGTTGGCAGGTAAAATATTTCTCCATGGCCCTCAAGGAGGAAGTAAGAGATAGATCAGTCCATGTCATGACCTTGCATTAAATGTTCCCGAGCAGGTGACGACAGGGGTTCTGAACAATCTGGCAATCGTTTATCAAGAGATGGGCTCACATACGGAAGCTGTTCAAATGTATCAACTCCCCTCTTGACGGCGTTGGCCGTTTGCTCACGTTCTCTCAGGTACAAACGAGCCTTGAAGCTTGATCAGGATGATGCGACTGCGCATTACAACCTCGGTAGGGCTCGATGATCCCATCGGCTTCAGCTTCTTCTGATGAGTTCCTGGGCCACAGGAACTGCGTTGGAGAAGGCTGGTTCTTACAAGGAGGCGGTGAAATCCTATAGAGAAGTGATGTGAGGCTGTCCTATGGCTGCCAGGTGACAGAAAGACTGCAGGCGATTGAGTTGGAGCCCGAGGAAGCAAAGTACTACAACAACATGGGAGGGAGGTAGGAGACTCGCTGCCGTGCCCACTTGCCCCAGTTGAGACCTGTCTTGAAAGCCTTGCCGCCATGAACAAGACTGAGACGGCGGAGAGAAGTTACAAGTGGGCCATAAAGCTAAGCCCCCGCTTCATTGATGCATATTACAACATCGGGAACTTGCTCCTGGCCACTGGTGAGCCCGGCGACTTCTCACAAGGAAGTGGTGATATAACATGCGGGTACAGGGAAAATCGAAAACGCCATCGAGAGGTTGGAGCAGGCGCTGAAGCTCGACCCCTCGCACGCTAAGGTGCGCTGACAGCGCTAAGCAGCCGCAAACCTCATGGGCGACGCAGGCGCAGAAGAAGCTGAAAGAGGCGCAGAAGGCCCTCGAAGAGAAGGTGAAGAGGGTCCCACCCAAAGAAGTCGGTCATGTCCTGCCCAGGTCGAGGCGTTCAAAATGCAGGTGGATGATGCAATCGAGAAGGCACAGAAGATGATGTCTCGAGGGGAGTTGTGACCGACTTGGATTCCGCTAGAATGTCAACTTTATTTACGTGCATGTAGACAACCAAAATATATCATCTCCTCGAGTTAATCACTACTTCAAACATATTCGCGAGCCTGACTTGGTGCCGACGAAGAGGATCCAAGAGAATCGTGGGCAGAAACGATCATGAAGGAGAACACACACTTGCTGATGATGTCCATGATGGTGTAGGCAACCACCTGACAGAAACGATCACTGCCCATCCGTTAACAGTCATGAAATTTTACCTCGAAGGAGACGGAGAAGGAAGCAAATCCCTCGGAGAAGAGCCAGACAACAGGGTAGAAGGACCACATGATGATGGTGAGCCAAGCGATCTTGCCGTAGAGGTCGATCATGTCAGGCTCCTTGCGGGTGATGACAGTCTCGCGGAAGGTCCTGGCGAGAGAATAGACAACAGGGAGGAACATGGCCTTGGAGAAGTAAGTACAAGGCCGTCAATCAGATCTGCATGCGCTCACCATTCCGAAGAGGAACCAGAACCACTTGACGGTGGTGACAACAGAGACAGCACCCATGTAGCCCGCAACGATCATGAGCACTGAAGGTAAGTCAGCCACCCACACTAGATCTCATACACAGGGCTTACTGTCAGCTCCAATCACGGCAGCGATGGTAACGAAGTCCTGACCAGCGACAAGGCCGAGGTCAAGGATAAGGAGAGGAGTAGTGATGAGCCAGTCGACATAACGAGCATAGAAGAACTGTCTGCATCCAGCAATAGCGGTCCATCCCTGTCCCGAGAGCATAGCAAAGTAGGAGAAGGTGGCGACACCGCAGATGAACGTGTTGCAGAAGTAGAACTTGCGTCGTTCGGCATCAGCACTAGCAGCCTTAGCAACCATCACCACGGTGGAGACAGCAAGGGCAAGGAAGCCGAGGGTAAGAGCTCCGACACCAGTGGATCCAACCTCCTCGATGGTTGTGCATGCTGTGGGCGCAAGTGCCTGTAACTACGTCAGATGCACAACCGATCAACAGTGAAGCATGTCAAAACAAAAGGAGGTGGTAAAAGAGCTGCAGAAATTGCTATCACATATCTAACATCATCCTCTAATAATCTTGAATTCATGTTACATAAGACAAGAGATGACGTGTAGCAATCTGCCTTGTCCTTGTTGAATTACAGAAATCAACTACAACCCGAGCTCCAGCGAAGAATGAACAGATCTGAATATTTTCAAGAAAAATTTCTCGATGGTAATTGTCTAATATCTTTGGGTCGTGTGATCGAACATCCCCAGCGCATCAGCTTCATATTACTCTCGGAAGGTGAAAGCTTTCTACCTCGGAACTTCACTAACAAACATGGAGTTCCACCATATTGATAATTTACAGCCATGAGATGAATGACTTTAGTGAGCTAGATGAGTTCGTGAATAATGTGAGAGACTACTACTGTGCAACATGGCCCAACAACAAGCGAGAAGGCACCCTCCCAGCAGCCTCCATTATCGCTCTTTGCATTTCAAACCTTACTAGACACAAAGGAGAAACAAGAGGACCGATAAAACTCAATTTCATAAGAGGAAGAAACCAAAGCTTTCTGCATTTCTCTTCACCTTAGCAGCGGCGGAGGCGCCGGCGAGCATAGCGAACGGCATGGCTGATGGCGCGCGACCTTTCGTCGCTTCACTCAACCACCCAAGAGCTATTTCCGCTACCCCCACCCCTCCGGATACACCCCAACCCCCTCCCGCTTCTATTTTAATACCGGTGGGTGATCCCAAGTGTCTCGTACTACCCTTTTATTTATCTGAACTTGAGGGGGTAGTGAAGAAGAATAGGGGGTAGTAAGTGGGTGGCAGAGCACAACGATAGGTAGGGTACTTTGTTTTTTTTTGAGCACATTGCCACGGTACGGTACTCGAATTTGGGATTCAAAGGGGTACTTTTTAGTAGGATATCATGGGTGTATATCAGAATTTTCAAGGAGGGTGGGGTACTGATTCTGGTACAAAGAGCTATTAGTAAAACTTAAGTTTCTTCCACCCTTCGAAATTATCCTTTCCAATTCGAAATAGTTTTCTCAAATTTCAACCATCGTCCGACAATGACGCTTAGAGCAATTTTAAAAATGAGTAGTGATCAAATTTGTACCAAACTTGAAGATATTGGTACCAGAGGGGTTTTGCTCAACAAGAATTTCTAAGAAATTATAAGAATTCAAAAAAATACTAATAAATTCCAAACGAGGCGGGCTTGACAATAAACCTCACATAATTAACACTCAAAAATAATGTTTAAACCCCGATATTCCATATTTTCTCCATATGCCGGCCTAATCGTTGGCATTTCTTTACTGCAAATTCTTGAGAGCCTGGTGACAGGAGGCTGAGCTTGTGCGACCATGGGGAGGACGGCGATCGTGACGACGACGATCTACGTGAGACAGAGGAGGAGGAGAGGAGGAGAAGATATGTGAATATGGAGGAAGAAAAGAAGGAGGTGGAAGGAGGAGGAGGATGAGAAAGGTGCGGGAGAAGAGGAAGCGGGAGGACAGCAGAAGGGCTGCATCAAATCTGCTTGCAGCCCTTGAAGCAGATGAGAGTGACGAGAGTGATGAGACGATCGGATAGTGAGTTGTCTCACAACGTCGTGTGAATATGCTGCGAGGACAACTCATGTTAGATTTCATACAATCTTGGGTCCCATGACTCAACGAGGGAGGGACGTTCAACTTGAAAGCGGAGGTCAAGGCAGGGCGACGTATGAAATTAGCATGGAGAAGGAGCATATGGACCTGCTTGAAACACTGTTTAGAGAGAAATTATAGAGACATTTGAGCATAACAAGGCAGTCAGAGGGAACAAGTCGACCTGACGGTTGGGTTATAACTCTTGTGAACGAACGGATGTTGGCACCAGGTACCCAAGGCCATCCATGCGTACATGAAGAACGCGAAGGAGAATGGACACAGCGATGCTATCTTCATAGTGCGTGTATGCCATGCCTGTTTCTCCAGCTGACTGGTCGCTGTGAAAGGTTGCTGGGGATAAGAAGACTCCGCCAGAGGCAAAGCAGTTTTGTGACGCGTGCGCGGAGGAATTTAAAATGAAATGTCAATATCTCACTGTTGACGATCAGATCAACTGGGTGAGAACACTCCTGCTGCTTGTGATGAAGATATTGTTGTCTGATGTGTGTTGGTGGAAGTTGCAAGACTTCCCAGAGCTTGCAAGCGCTATCCCATGGAACAGCATTCAGCGCAGGAATATAGCAATCCTCTTAGCTTATCAGATCGGTTGTGAAATCATCATCACAATAGGCACGTTCGGCATCATCTCTTGTCCAACCAGCTGTGATGATGAGTGCAGATGACGACAACTACTTCGTTGAGGGACAAGACTTTATCGGCGAGCACATCCGGCACATCAAAGATCAGATTCCCCACACCTCCTTGGTTTCCAATACAGGATGGTGAGTGCGGTTATGAGGAGGAAATTGTTTGCTCGCGTTGACTTCAGCGTTGGCAGGTTGAATGTCTGTGAATACCTCGAAGACAAGAGGAAGTTTGAGTTCTATCCTCGAGGATATCCCATGAATCAGAGGTGCCCGCACCAGGCCCTTGCATCGTTTTCCTGACTTGCTCCAAGATGGAGAAGTCCCAAACCGATCCACCGTGCAGTCCAGCAGAACAGAAAGGTTGGTTTCCTGCCTTGTTGCCGAGAGGAACCGAGCGAGGCAGGGCCGGTCGTGAGAGGGGTGCAGGTGGTGGTCAACGCGGGGCTGTGGCTGGATGATCCAGATGTGGATGCGATCACAAGGTTGTGCAATGACATCTCAGCTGAGAGGTATCTGCGAGAAGACAGCTTCTCCTTATCGAGGAAGACTTGGTGTCCGTTCAACTCTCAGAACACCGCCATCTCGCGCGAGGTGATGCCAGGGGCACGTCGCTCACTTGTCTCGTGTTCTGCTGCAAATCATTGCCATGTCATGTATTGATGTTTCTGGGCCTCTTTGGTTCTCCTTCATAACCATCTCTTTGGAAGCATTTCTTTCATCTACATCATCTTGTGCCCAAACTCGAGAGAACACACACACACACACACACACACACACACACACACACACACACACACACACACACACACACACACACACACACACACATGAACATACACACACACAACTCAAGGCGTGCTCACGATCTGCGCTTCCTGCTTCCTTCTGATCTCCTGCCGATCTGACCCCGCATTCCCTCCAGGTCATCCCTGGATACTGTCTCAGTCCCAACGTCGGAAGATACGACGACATCTGGGCAGGGTAACGATACTCTCACCTGAGCTCCTGCTCGAGACAGGGACACTCGTGTAACCGCGCCCTTGCAGGTACGTCGTCATGGCGATAGCCGACAAGCTCGACCATGCCATCATGTTTGGCTTCCCGCTCGTCAAGCAGGAGAGGAACCCGCACAACTACTTCAACGATCACCAGGCTGAGAGGATCGGGCTGGAGTTCACTGAGACGTTTTGCGAATGGTTGCGCGAGGCTCCCCTCAAGGTATTGCAAGTCATGAGGCTGATGTTGTTTTGCTGTCTGTCAGACCTGTTGCGAACCCTTTTCTTCAGTCTTCTCTTTGCATCTTTCAGAGCATTCCTTGTGGCTGATGGTTTCTTGTCTTGATGGTCCTTTTCCTATTTCTGCATCTTTCGCTTCATTGGCTCTTCTGCTACCCTTCACTTGTGCTCACTCACCCTCTCAGGGAACCACCTACCTCGCATGCTTGGGGGAGATCGTGGCATGGCTGCAGCAGAAGGCAGAGGGCGCATCTAACGAGCAGTTCAAGGATCAAGTCTTCGGCTTCTGTTTGACGCAAGAGGCTTGGATCAAGACAATGGAGAGGATGAACGTGGTGTGAAGTCAAGGTGCTGCCCTTTCTCAAACGATTTTCCGATGTGGAGCGTGTGGAAGTAATTTCGATTCCGATTTTCATAACGGATCAGAGCAAGTGTTGGAACTTGAGCACTACATTTTCTTAGATCCTTCTTCTACTCGCTATGCTCGAATACTGTGACTACTGATGCACCGGCGGGAATGATGTTGCGTTCTGCCACGGTTTCATGACCAATAACGGGCCCAATCGCTGTCGACATCACAGAGTCCATGTCGAAAACTTGCGGCTGCTGCTCAGTTCTCTTGGCTGTTGTTTTGCCCTCAGCGGATAAGTCGTGGCTGAAGAAGAGTGCATAGAGGGTCGTCAGCCCATAGATCGATATTACCAGGCTGGCACCGCATGCGAGGAGGGACGGAGAAGAGTAGATCCCGTACCCGAAGCCCGCGAGGTCGCTTGACTGCATGTCTTGGAACCCCATGCAGCACGTGGCGATGAGCAGCACGTACAGGGCCTGCCCGAAGAAGCGATGGTGCTTCTTCGCCGCCTCACGCTGCTCGGGACCCCTCCATGGGTACAAGCTTGACGCCACGCCCCCCGCCAGCTGCCCGCCCCATAGCAACAGGCACAGCACTCCCATCCATGAGTGCGCGCTGTACATGGTGCTGAACGGAAACGTGCCATCAAGCCCAGCCTGGCCCGTAGACTCGAGGCAGCCGGTCATCGGGCAAGTCGGCGTTCCGTTGCCCTGACCCGACAAGCTCTTGTACTGGATGATGGCGACCAGCCCCAGGAGCGCGCAGATGATGCCGAGCAGGTGGAACGCCACGTGCCCCATCCACAGGTCCATCCTGCTCCAGAGCGGGAAGCTCTTGATCAGGATACCCTCCGAGGTGGCGATGAGGAAGAGAGTCATGCCCAGGGCATGCCAGCCGAACAGCGCCGCGCTGCTCGTGCCGAAGCCTCCCTCTGCGAGGATGACCCACGCGATCACTATCCCCAGCAGTGCGAGGGCGCAAACTCTTGGGAGCAGCCAGACAAGGAGCATTGCTGATGGTGTGTTCTAGGTGAAGCTTCACACGATCGGCTGCCTCATGGAGGCCTGTCTTCTTGTTTGTCTCAAGACTGTTCACGCCAAGTGCTTCCCCTTGTATCCCTTCCCGCTCACGTCCCCAGTATCAACCTCCCTACACCTCAGGCACTGCCGTCTCGGCCTTATACCTTTGCGGGGAAGTACGAGGTCATTATTGGTACCACCTCACCGCTTCCTTTATATGTCAGTCGCCAAGAGTCACTCACTACTGTTGCGCCGCTAAAAAAAAGTCTCCAAGGCGGGCTGAGTCCTCAAGTCTTTGCGGCTCAGTGCCTCGGAGTACCAGGCCCGACCGTCACCGGGCCAGGCGGACAACTCAAGCAAGTTGGCAACCTGACTTACCAAACAGTCACTGAGTGTCGGAGGCTTTATTTGAGAAAGTTGAAGCACACTGTAGTTCCTCCTCTACTCTCCTGCACGGTCCTCGTACTGATTTTTAACTTGAAACTTTGCGTGAAAAGTTTAGAATAGTTGGAAGGCTAGCAACCTTAGCCTGAGGCGTCACGAGTCTCATCTGAGTATGGTCTATTCGATCTGTTTCTATTCTGCTCTCCCCGCCTCTCTCTCCCCGCCTTCAAGGCTTTTGACTCAGAGCCTGACAAGTCCTGGCATACACAGCATACGAGTCAAGCCATTCAGGGCTTAGTTTCTGTTCCCTGCTTGGAAGACTCCAACAGAGGCCCTAAACATGATGAAACGTGCGTAGTGCGACTCGGAGGTCAACTTGCCTTTACCGTCATCACAGGGTCGGCCATGTCGAACAGCTGCCAGTGCTCCATGTTTCGCTCGAATCCTGCTTGCCCTTCGCGGGCTGAGTCTTGCTGAAGAAGAGTGCATACAGGGTCGTCAGCCCATAGATCGATATCACCAGGCTTGCACCGCATGCGAGGAGGGACGGAGAAGAGTAGATCCCGTACCCGAAGCCCGCGAGGTCGCTTGACTGCATGTCTTGGAACCCCATGCAGCACGTGGCGATGAGCAGCACGTACAGGGCCTGCCCGAAGAAGCGATGGTGCTTCTTCGCCGCCTCACGCTGCTCGGGACCCCTCCATGGGTACAAGCTTGACGCCACGCCCCCCGCCAGCTGCCCGCCCCATAGCAACAGGCACAGCACTCCCATCCATGAGTGCGCGCTGTACATGGTGCTGAACGGAAACGTGCCATCAAGCCCAGCCTGGCCCGTAGACTCGAGGCAGCCGGTCATCGGGCAAGTCGGCGTTCCGTTGCCCTGACCCGACAAGCTCTTGTACTGGATGATGGCGACCAGCCCCAGGAGCGCGCAGATGATGCCGAGCAGGTGGAACGCCACGTGCCCCATCCACAGGTCCATCCTGCTCCAGAGCGGGAAGCTCTTGATCAGGATACCCTCCGAGGTGGCGATGAGGAAGAGAGTCATGCCCAGGGCATGCCAGCCGAACAGCGCCGCGCTGCTCGTGCCGAAGCCTCCCTCTGCGAGGATGACCCACGCGATCACTATCCCCAGCAGCGCGAGGGCGCAAACTCTTGGGAGCAGCCAGACAAGGAGCATTGCTGGTGAAGATGACTGGGGAGGATGTCACGCTACCGGCTGCGCAGGAAGCTTGAGAGCAGTCTCAGACATCACCGTCGAAGCCTTACACCAGTCGTACCCCACTGACACAAGTCTGTTCTAGGTTGACCACTTACAAGTTTGGCTGCCTGCCTTCATCCTGCATGGGTGGGAGGGGGGAGACACTTGCGTGAGCTTCTTGTTCACGTCCCCGATACTCTCGCGATCCTCCCCGCACTTCCACATTTTTCTCTATTTGTATGATACGAAGGCTCTGCTGACTTACTAGATCTTGAGCTGCATGGCCGAGGCGAGCTCACATATATACGCACACTGGCAAGCTTCACTCAAAGTTAAGTTAAAAATCAGTCGGACCGGGGACTGAAACATGCCGGGCCCGGTGACTCTACTAGCGGATGGCATGATTGCCGGAAACCATAAAAAGAGTAGGGAAGCGGCAGCAAGTGGAATCGAACTCGCGTGAGCAGACCTTTCACGAGATTCCGATAACTCAAAAAGGTAGGGGTGATATACACCTTGACCAGCCGCCGAGTTAACAAGTATCACAAAAATGAAATATATATACACCTCCTCCCCAGTCCTCGTATTGAGAGCGCTTGGTTTAGTGCAGTAGCTCCATGGAGGGCAAGGTATTCTTCCTGTCCCCGACATGCGGCGCTCTCAGGATGATGATGATCAAGTCGATGATCGAGAAATCTGGAGGGCTAGTGGAGAAGAGAGAGGGGGCACGCGCTGACTACTTTGTGTTCGACAAAACTGTCGCAGCGTGCAGGAAGAAGGTAGGCGGCGGTCGGATGCTGATGTCACTCCGTGACAGCTGGGCAGGTGGAAGACTTGAGGCGCTCCTTCCAGAGGTTCGAGGGTGCAAAGCCCGTTCACGTGCAATGGCTCGAGCAGACATTGAGGTATCGCGGCAAAGGAACGGCTTCTTACCCTGTATGATGATGCTGAAACAAGGAACAACACTTGGCAAGACCCCCCCGTAGTCCCTCTGCCGAGGTTGTATGGAGACTCTCCTGCCCTTTGTGTGACACTGCCCTCCCGGAAAGTTCTGAGGAGGAGAGAGAAAGAGATGCGGAGGAGGGCAGAGAAAGGGAATCGCTAGAGGTGAGAGAGGAAGGGGGTAACGAAGTGCTCAATTGTTCTTCATGCTAACAGCCACGGAACTTGGCAGGCAGTGCCGAAGAAGAGGCGAATGACGGAGGATTTGGACAAAGAACAAGTTGAAGACGACAACCAGACTGTCTGCCATGCATCTTCCATGTCATGACACCTCACTGTTGAACAGCGAATCCTTGCGGAAGAGTCGAGATTCACGCCGTATGCTCCAAACGAGCGGCGAGGCCGACCTGTCCTCTCAGGACATTTCGAGCATGTGAGGAGCATGATGCAAATGCTCCATGTCTACTGATGAGCATTCATGCAGGCGCTGTTGGACATTCTCGACAACCTTGGAAAGCATCGGTCATCTGTACTGCTGGAGGACAAGTGAACATTTCTCTTTCAATCCATCTAATTTGTCCAATTAAGTTTGTTGCTGCACTGCAGACGCTGTGTTGTTATCTATGATGGCTTCCCCAAGGCAAGGTGCGCAGGAAATTGTGCATCACCGATCGTCTGATCGTTCCAAGATATCACTCATTGGTCCTGCCCAAAGAGAAAATCATGTCCATACATGACCTCAAGAGGAGCAATCTCGAAGTTTTGAGGTTGAAGCTTTCAAAACAACTGTTCTCAGTGTCAAACTTGAACGTGTAGACATATGCATGAGATAGCCGTCAAGCTAACAAAACATCTTCGACAAGGTGTTTTGGCACAACTGACACACCTACACTGAATCGATTGTAACAGATTCAGGTTGCGAGGAGCTCTCTTTCAGAATAGGATACCATTCTGTAAGTTCTTGCACCGGTTGCCTTGCAAAACACGTTTCTCTTGACTTCGAACGCGTCATGACGAGGTAGATCCCGTCTCTGAAGCTCCTTCACCTGCACGTCATATCCACAGACTTTGACTCCCCATGCTTGAAGAACAAGAAGCATTGGAACTCGTTTCAGGTCTCTCAGCCTTGCAAGTGTCTCTCTCTTGACGGTCAATATCAGCCGCCATTCTTCATCGACAGCGGGATGCTCATGGAGGATCTTGAAAGGAACGGCAAGATCTCGATCAATAAGGAACAAGCGCTGTAAGTGACAGATGCCTGATCGCTTCGTCCTTGACAACTTGGCAGTCAATGGCTCAAGGACGACATGATATCACATCGCACAGAAGAAGTGCGTCGATCGTTGAACGCTTCACTTCTTCGTGCTGACGTTGACTCAGAAAATGAAGAATATTCCAGCATTGAAAGACCATCTTGCAAGGCATAATGTGAGTTGATATCAGTTGCCCTGTGTGAGTTTTTCATTACATCAGGTGCAAGAAACCAGTATGTACAGGTAAAGTCTACTAATCAACAAATCCAACAGTCAACAACTCAAAATTGTTTGTCCCGCGCCAACAGCAGGATAGACCTTGAACATATCAAAACAATAAACAAACAACAAGCATCATTCAATGTCAATGTTGCTTCTGAAGTCGTAGTTGTTTTCAGGGGTTTCAGGGGGGGTCCATGGCGAGTTGATATCCTCCTGACAACATTTCAGTCAGTGTGTCAGAATCGCTCAAACACGCATGAAACCTCGTCGATTGAAAACTCTTTTTTCTTTGCTTTCCTTGACGTAAAGCTGTTTTGCGATCTCTTGTTGGACGCAATCAAACTCGCTTGCTTGATCTCTTTCTCCAGGTCTATTGAGTCTCGAGCAATGAGTTCGATCTCCGATCGATGGTACTTGGGGTACAACCCCTCTTCCTCCTCCTTCTCCTCCACTACATCCGACAGGAAGGATTCCTCAAAAGCATCGTCTGCCCCATCCAGATGGCTCCTTTCCAATTTAACAGCACAATCCTTCAATGGATTGAACTTATTCTCTTCGTCAAAGCACCTCCCGCTGATTTCTTGCAACATGCTTGCCCCGGCATTGCGGCAGCTTAGGTTTTGACTGGTCCGCCCGTTCCACAAGGCGGGATATCCTGAGTATTTCTCTGCATGAGGAGCAGGTAAGAGGTCATGGCAGCTGGCAAGAGCACAAGGAGCAGGCAGCTGACCTGTTGTGGAGGAGAAAACATCAAAATTGCCTCCTTCCAGATCAAACTTTGTCCTCAGAGGGCTAGCATGTTGGAATAAAATCTGTTTGTGGTCCATGTTGCACATCGCTGGACGGAGACGAGGCCGGGGAGAGTCTGCAAACTGGTTCGAAGCGTTCTTCAGAGGCTCCATTTTGAGGATCCTTGAGATAGATGATTGTCTGATCGGAAACTTGGGAAATAGTTCTTTCGACGTATCGCGAATGATGAAGGTATCTTGTTCTTCGCCCTTGACCTCTTGAGACGAGACGTTCCCTTCCTTGTTATCGTTCGACATGTTCTCATTTCTCTTGGTCACAACCAGGCTTGATCTGGGAATAGCCAACAAGTACGTCCGTTCCGCACTTTCTTGCTTCCCAAGAGTCCCTGCCACCTGAGTGAATGTTCAGGTTCTGCAGTACGAACCCCTCCTCGACTTCCATCAACTCCTGTCGACTCACCACAACTCTGCTGTTGCGCAAGTACCTCCAGCTGCTCCTGCCACCGATTCCTGGCCGATATTGGTTGTAGTAGTCGGCAAGGTAACTCTCAGCCTCGGCAAGTCGTTGAGCAGATCGTCCTGCTCAGTAAGAGTTACAGAAGCCGAACACATCCAGCACTAAGAAACTTCTTCAGTCGCTTCCGAGAGCCCTCCATTCCCCACTTTCTACCGACTCTCCCACCCTCATTCTGTCTCAACCTCTTCTCCCAGTGCCTTTTCCAGCACACGTCACATTCCCCCTCGGACTAATCGGCGACTGTTCTCATGCTTGTTCTGAGCTCTGCTCTCCCTCCCCCTCCCCCTCCCCCTCCCCCTCCCTCTTCTCATCACACATTCCCCTCCTCTTCCCCCCTCCTCACCATGGCCGCGGCTGATCATCGGCTGATCCATCAGTGGCCGCATGGAGCTAAGCGAGCATTTTGTGCCTGGAATTGCCGGGGGTGGAAATACGGGCTGGGGGGTGGGGCAGGGTGGGATGGTTTCAGAGTAGGGGTAGTTCCTAGACTAATTGGACCCGTAGGAATGATACCTGTCACTGTAGGTAAGGGGTGGGGGTGATCTGATTGGCACCGAGCCTCGGAGGGGGTAGTTGATGCCCTACTTGAGGTCACCTACCCCTTTCTAGGCCAGCAACTTCTAGTACATTTGGGGGGTACCAGTACCCCCTCAAGCTAGAGGTACTCATCAATCGAAAGGTGCACGACACGGGGTCCTGGACCACCCCAATGACACCCAGTGATTTGTACTTCTAACGTAGGTGGGTAGTCTTGTGGGTTCACTCATACACAGGGGTGGTAGGTTTCAAGGCCTTTGACCTTTTTGTTTCTCGATTTGACAAGATCGGCGAAATGAGCCGCGAGTCGCGGCGTGCGGGCTGAAGAGCGTGTGGAGGAGGAGGAGAGTCGAAGAGAACCAGCAGAGAGGTCAGCTGGTTGTGATGATGGAGGAGGAGGGGACTTTGTCGCTGGCGACGATTGAAGAGTAAGAATTGCAGCGGGGAATGAGCAGGACGAAATCGTCGAGCTCTTCGGATCGCCGAATGCATCCAGATCAAGAGCATGGGAGGGAGGTGAAGGTGGAGGGAGCAGGAGTGGGGCTGAGCGGTCAACCCAACCAGGAGAGGGGAGGGAGGAGATTGAATGACGGCAATTATGAAGCACTGATGGAGGATAACTCTGAGATAAGCGAAGACGAGAAACAGCAGTTGATCAAGATGCGAAAGGCGCTGGAGCACGAAATGGAAGAAATGCAGAAGATATATCAGGAATTCTCTGGTCATGCCGCTTCTCTTCTCTTCATCTTTTGTAGATGTCACTTTTTCGATTTTGTTTCAAACCCCTCGTTCTTCGTTTGTTGAGTGCTGACGTTGAATCACAGGCAAGTATGGGATCTCCGCCGGAGAAATACAAAGAGACGAGAATGATCTAAGAATGCAGGTGTTGACACCTTGCTCTGGATAGACTCAAGCTGTTCTTTGTGACCATGTCCAGATTCAAAGCATCGACGAGAGACTGAACGAGATTGATAAACAGCAGTCGAGCGAGTTCAGGTTGTCTTGACTTTGACTTCAAAGGAGGTTGACAGGTGCTGCAGGCAATTCGATTCCTTGACAGGATCAGATGCGAACTCAAGGTCAGCCCCACAGCACCCGGTGCCATTGGATTGAAATGATTCTGAGTATGACTGATGAATGTCTGCGCAGGAACCTCGGGGAAAGACAAGCAATGGAATCGAGAGGGAAGGAACAAAACCAGTTGAGAACGACGGACTTTCCTCAGATGGAAATGCCAGCAACTTCGTCGATCGATTGCAGTCTGGCGGAGCTGGGGTTTACCATGGCATGTCTACGCAAGATGACAGCTATTTCTCCGAGGTGTTTTTTAAGTCTCGCCCTTTGACAAGTTGACATTGACCGCTGGTGTGAAAGAGTGCCAGTCAGCTGGCGTCAGGTGATGGCCGACTTCGTCGATCCAACGGGGACGAGAGTTACAATGAAGAGGATGATGATGACATTTCATCGGAGGGATTGGAGGTGAGCTGTAGAGATGGGGTAAAGATGCTGACCTGGCTCAAAGGAGCTCAAAGAGTACCTGTGGATGGTAAAACCAGAGAAATTTCACAAGATTGCTGCTATGAATGGCATTGAGGTGCCCAACCTCTTTACTCTCATCTCCCACGTTCTTCTGCTACCCTCCCCCCACCTCTCCATCTAGTTGCTCTGCTGCGATTGGAATGATCTATCTTGCAGGACGTCTCTGGGCGTTCAAGACACGATATGGTGGAGCATCTCATGGAGCTGTTCTTGAACTCGAACGATGGGTTGCAGGTGATGATACGAGAAATTTGAGATCCTCCTCCCGTTTCATCAAGTTTCACTCGCTTTCTCCCTGTGTCATGCTTTTCTCTCCTTTCTGTCAGCCACAACCTCACATTTTTCTCAGCTCCCGGACGAAAGCAGCGAAAGCGAGCAGGAGGACCTTTCGGAGGGGCTCAACACTCGAGGGAGGGCGACACTGCAGCTAGACACCATCGCCTCGACCCCAGAGTCAGAGCGAGTGGAGGAAGGAGAACGTCGACGGGACTGGGCAGGGGAGACGAAGGAGGGACAGGATCGACAAGGCTGGGGGAAGGAGGACCTGGACGACTTTTCACGGACTCTGCGGAGGGAGCAGCTGAGGCGGAGTGACGACGAAGGGACCAGGGGCGAGGATGGAGGGGAGAGGCAGGCTGATGAGCCGATCGTCGCACGCATCGACCATGGCAGTGCTCAATATGAGCATAATCACGAGGGACTGGGAGATGATGATGATGATGATGATGATCATCATCATCATCAGCAGCAGCAGCATCATCAGCAGCATCATCAGCATCATCAGCGACATCACGATTCTCTGTCTTCCGATCAAGGATCTCATGGTCATCTTCAACATCAAGACCATGAGCAGCAGCAGGAGCATTATCATCATCATCATCATCATCATCACCATCATCATCCTCGTCATCCTCAGCAGCATCAGCAAGAGCCAGAGCCGAGAGAGCACGAAGATTTCGGTGGAGTTGAAGTGAATCACCTTCATCCCCCTGCTCCCCATCTCCCACGGGGTAAAGACGTCGCCAGGACTTCATCAGCTAGCAGTCAGCAGCAGCGGGAGGAAGAAAACTTCCGACCTTCGTCGCGCTCGTCTCTCTCCTCTGGTTTCTCCCGTGGTCAAAGTGAGACTACCTCTGCTCCTCACCGCCAGCTTCCAGGACGCGCTCCTTCTGCTCACTCAGCCGCTTCCTCCCAGTCGAACTTTTCTGGCTCCACCAAAGTCTCTCAGATCAGAGCCATGTACGAGGACATGTCCACCACCTCCTCTGCTGCACCGCAACATGCTCCTCTTCGTCATCATGCAGGAGGAGGAGGAGGAGGAGGAGGAGATCATACTATCCTGGTCAGCCATCAGTACAAGACACATGCCTCTTCCTCTCAACCTCCCAAGAACTTCGGCAAGACAGGAGCAGATGTTCTGAGCATGTTGCAAGGAGGAGGAGGAGGAGGAGGAGGAGGAGGAGGAGGAGGAGGAGGAGGAGGAGGTGAGGGTCACCTCCTCCTCCTCCTCCTGCTGCTGGTGGATGAGGAGGAGGAGGAGGAGGAGGTGGAGCGGAGGTGGTGGTGGTGGTGGTGTTGTCGTTGGTGGTGGTGGTGGTGGTGGTGGTGGTGGAGGAGGAGTAGTAGGAGGAGGAGGAGGCGGCAGCAGCAGCAGCAGCAGCTGGTCGTCGTTGCTGATGAGGAGCAGTAGTAGTAGTAG